>NC_092212.1:84282594-84299901 GCF_043381705.1 Parasteatoda tepidariorum | reverse complement strand
TTATGAAAGTTAAAAAATAAATGGTTATTGCTATTTAGAAACACAAAACAATGAGGCACACGTCGGGTTTAACTTAATTAAGAAAAATTTAAATAAGATAAAATTTTTATTCGCGTGAGTTATAGTCGAATATAGTCTTGTGATATTTTGCAATATGGTAGAAATTTGTGGTTTTAATTGCAAAAAATGTAGTAATATGTTGTTAAAGGTTAAAAATTAATAGTAACTGCAATTGATAACATTAATTTGAATTTTAAATTCAGAAAATAATAAGGCTTCATATCAATATTGATGGGATTAAAAAAGATTCATTCATATGGGTACACGACTGAGAAATTATGAGCACGTGTAGTATTTGAGCATCGTCTCGCGGCATTTTATTGAATGCTTAAAGGTTGTGGTTTAAATTATCAAACATGTGGGGAAATTATAACAAAGGGTTTAAAATAAATGGTTATTGCAATTCATAACATTATGGTGCATTTTAGAAACACCAAACAAGAAGGTTACATATCAGGATTAATTAAATTAACAGAGATTCAAAGAAGATAAAGTTTTTATTCACACTTGCGGTATAGTCGAACATATTTTTATGAAAATTCACGATAGGGTTGAAAGTTGTAATTTTAATAGCAAAAATCATAGTAATATGTTGTTAAAGTTTAAAATTTATATTAACTGCAATTAATATCTATAAGGTGAATTTAATATCAGAACAACAATACGGATACATATTAGTATTAATATGATCAAAAAAGATTTATTCATATGGGTATACGACTACGAGATTAAATTATGAGCATGGTTTAAAATAAATGGTAACTGCAATTCAAAACATTATGGTGAATTTTAGGAACACAAATCAAGGAGGCTATATATCATGATTAATTAAGTTAAAAAAGATTAAAGTTTTGTTCACACGTGCGGTATAGTCGAACACATTCTTATGATACTTAACAATGGGGTTGAAAGTTGTACTTTTGCATAATGTGGCCCTATAATTTACGAAGTATGCTTATTAGCTTTAGTGTGTTTTTAGCTAAGTGTGTTTATTAGCTTTAAAATGAAAAAATTCGAAGTCAATATTCTGTTTCAACAAATAGCCCGATATCTTACCTTATTATTGACCCATAATATTTATATTGGAACACGTATTATATTACCGGGTACTAGTTTACTCTACCAGAGGAAATAATTATAGGCTTATTAGGGGGCACATAATGTGACCCTATCGTTTACTATGTATGAATGAATATAATAGTGCGTTGAATAGCGTTAAAATGAGGAAATTCGAAGTGAATATTCTGTTTCAACACATAGCCCGATTTCTTACCTTAATATTGACCCATAATATTTATGTTGAACCACGTATTATATTACCGGCAACTAGTGTACCCTAACAGAAAAAATAACTGTAGGCTTATTCGCTGCAGGAGGGTGGGATCCTGGGTTCGAATCCCAGGGACGGACACTTTTTCAGAAAATTTTCTTTTTTTTCTTCTTTTGTTTATTTTACATTATATTATTTCTTATGTGTTTTTCGATATTCTGGAGGATCCTGCAAGTAGGAAATAAATTTTTTTTATTCGGAAAATGGGAAATATTCAGAAAAATACAGGAAAATCAGTTTATTTGCTCTTTTTCGACTTCTTTTGTAACATATTGGATATTCTAGCATGCATGGAGTGTTTTCTGTGTGTGAAATTCAGCAAAGAAAGCGTAATGGAATAATAAAAAAAAGAATAAAAAAATAAAATGAATTACACAGAGACTTAACACAAAGCCAGGCGCGAAGTCATGTGGAACATATACAAACTAATTAAGCATCGAAGTTGCCAGGTACACAACTACAAAAATACATCGCGGTTTCAATAAAATACATAAAAAAATAATAAATCTAAGTTAAGTAAAAGAAGTAGACTCGAAAGAATTATGTTTCAACTGATTCCATGTTTTCGATACGGGCTCTGCATTCAATTAACTTGTCGTTAATTACCATTCCAATTTTAGCTCAACTTTAATGCGCCATTTTGCTGATAAAGATTAGCTGGCACTGACGTCATAGGTCACATGTGGTTTTTTTTTTTTTTTTTTTAAGTGCATTTACCCAATTTTCACTTTAAGTCACAGGGCAATATTCTATTTTTCAAATATTATGGGAAAAAATGCAGAAAAAGTTTAAATATTTCTATACGATATAAATGTGATTTTACAAAATTCACTAAAATGTCACTAACTGCCAACCAAGTCTCATTTTTTCATTTTAAAAGTTATAAAAAAATGAAAATAATTTCCTAATGTTTCCATACAATTTTTTTAATTATTTGTATAAATTCTATGCTGTTTATGTATCGATATAATTATTTCTGATCGGAATTTACTTCAATTGGGTATAATATAAAAAAAACACAACTACTTCCACTTAGTAGGAATAACATTTACCATGACGCAATGCTAAATTCTATGCCACTATCCACATAAATCAATTATTAATCAAAAATCGAATATCAATTACTTTTCTTTATAATGCAATAAAATCTGGCGAGCAGCTATTTAAACGATCAAACNCACGTGGAGCATAAACAAACTAATTATGCATCGAAGTTGCCAGGTACACAAAACAAAAATATATCACGGTTACATAAAAAAAATAATAAATCTAAGTTAAGTAAAAGAAGTAGAGGAGAAAGAATTATGTTTCAACTGATTCCATGTTTTCGATACGGGCTCTGTATTCAATTAACTTGTCGTTAATTAACATTCTAATTTTAGGCTCAACTTTAATGCGCCATTTTGCTGATAAAGATTAGCTGGCGCTGACGTCATAGGTCACATGTGTGGGTTTTAAGTGCATTTACCCAGTTTTCACTTTAAGTCACATGGCAATATTCTATTCTTCAAATATTATGGGGAAAAATGCAAAAAAAGCTCAAATGTTTCTATACGATATAAATGTGATTTTCCAAAATTCACTAAAATGCCACTAACTGCCAACCAAGTCTCATTTTTTCATTTTAAAAGTTATGAAAAAAATGAAAATAATTTCCTAATTTTTCTATACAATTTGTTTTAATTATTTGTATAAATTCTATACTGTTTATGTATCGATATAATTATTTCTGATCGGAATTTACTTCAATTAAGTGGAGATATGATGACTTGCTGAGTTAAAAGAATAAAAATTTGCAGCTACGTTACAACACATGAAATAAAAATAATGTTTAAGTTTGGCTTAAAAAAGAGTTATCGAAGCTTAGAATTAAGGTAATTTAATTTCAGCAGCTTGTACACTTACTTCCCTTAGGTAATGACCTAGGGGAACAAAATAAAATGTTACAGAAATTTGCGTGTTCTCTCCACCAGCTGCTAGACGCAATTTAATGTACCATTCTACTTAATATTTGATTAAAATGCGTTCGTAAAGTATTATCGGTAAAGTAAAGTAACATGATGTCATTACTGTTCTCGGTTTATTTCAAATGCAGGCACCGTTATCCAGCTCCTTTAAAAAACTACCACCAATCAAATATGCTTCTAAAAATTAATTACTTAGTTCGTTTGTAAGATTAATATTGTCAAATATTTGATGAGCAAAAATATTGAGTTCTATTTGTAGACGTTAATTCAGAGTATATCACAACTTATATGAATTTGAAATACAATGTTTTCTAACAGGAAATTGCTTTTTCAAAATGAAACTCAGGAAAATATCACAGAAAACAAAATCACATATGAAGATGCAACATGGATTATGACAAGTTCTTTCATAATATTTACCATGCAATCAGGTAGGTCTGCATTCTCCCTATATCCTAATGCAATATCAGAACTTAATATTAATAATTAACCTTTCCTTTCATAATATATACCATTTTGTATTTTATTTTATTTTATAACAGTTGTTGAACAGCCGACCCAATTTTTGGGTTTACGACTACTAATGTTCCACTCCGTAGCTTTGTAATTTTGAACCCAATCCAGAACACAAGGGAACTCCTGTATCAAGCATTGGGTGAAATTTGCCTCTGTGGAGGACTTTCTGTTGGAACTGATTCGCTTTTGCGTTACATGGAGAAGAAGACCACAAGAACCTCCCACGGTTAGTCTGCCGGCAAAGGGACTCTAACCCAAAATCCGTTTATCCCTGAAGATATGTCACGTCAGCACTGAGTTCAGTGCAAGCCGGATGCGGATTCATATCGACTAGGCATCGCTGGGATTCGAACCCGGTTCACCTCATTGGAAGGCATCCTCAGTGGTAGACAGATCATGGGTTAGAGTCCCCTTGCCGTTAGGCTAACCGTGGACTTCCTCTCCGTGCAACGCAAATGCATGTTAGATCCGTCAAAAAAAAGTTTTCCACTTTCTCCCAATACTTGATCCAGGAGTTCGCTTGTCTTCTGGATTGGGTTCAAAATTACAAGACTACGTAGTAGTCGTAACATTAGTAGTCGTTAACCCAAAAATTGGGTAGCCTGTTTAACGACGGTTATAAAATTTCTTGGTTTGCTGCATTGTTAAGGCTCCTTTTTTATATCAATTACTCATGTGAAGTCCGATGTTCGGAGAATTTAGGCGTAACTGATCGAAATTTTGATGTTGATCTAACATCAAGTTCACATTTTTCATTTATTTTTTATTTGAAATTAAATTGAAAAGTTTTACGCTCTTTTCCGCAGCTTGGGAGTGATATGGAAAATTTGAAATTTCTCCAATATGTAGTGTCAAAACTTACTTGCGATTTAATATCATCTTCACGCAAGTTGTGCATTTTTGAGAAAGGACATTGGTCGGAAGCAGTGTGCTACATGTAGCAAAACTACTGTAGTCGCTACTTTTTCCCGTAGTTTGTAGTGTAGTGTGCTATTTTGCAAACCTAAAAATATATTTTTTTAAGGAACATGATTTTTTTCAAGTTTTTTTTTTCAAGTTTTTTTTTTAAATGTTAAGTGCGATGCTCAAACGGAATATATTAACAAACTTTTTTAAACTATTTATAGACTTATTACAATATACAACTTTTCCAATCTAAAGTATTCCGAAATTTTAAAATAAATTTTTTTCCCGACCTATTCTAATGTAGGCAATGCTGTAAGCATTGCGCAGTGATGCTGTTCGTGCCACTTGTCTTAAAATAGTGGAGTCTCGTCCTTCATTACCCCCACTCTGGCCGACTATGGGCTGTTGTAGAAATGCTCTACTTTTTATGTTTGAGTAAACTTAATAATTTCAATAATAGACTTTGAGTGACTGTGTTGGCATCGTTGGCAAATCTTATTTTATGAAAATTGAGCTGAAGGTTGACTCAATATATACTGTAGAAGTAGTATTTCATTTACTTCTAACTAGAGTTACATAATCGGCTACTGATGACATTTAGGAAAAAATCCGAGGCCGTGAAAGTTTTTGTGCTCCGTGGAGAGCATGGCTATACCGAATGGCATGGACTCGAGAATCGATACCGTACATCCTCTATCCCTTCGCAATCCTATCAAGGCGGTAGCCAGACGCTCACTGACCGATGCTTGACTTCGGAGATCTGCTGGGTACCGCGTCTTACAATCAGTTCATTTGAGACTGATTAGTTATGCAACTAGTCTTTAAATTAAAGTGTTTCAGTTTTAGCTTACAATTTATTTTAAAAATAATTCAATAATTAATTATTAAAATAATAATATTTTCTTAACTGTTAGTTTGATAGGCTCATTTTTATGCATTCCTATTTTTGTTAAAGTATTTTTATTATTACCCATTGGCAAAATGGGTGTTGTTTTGAGTTCGATGGCGTGCGCACCTTATTTGGACGTCTTCACACTTTTCAACTGTGTTTAAGAGTGAACAGTGCGCATGCGTCGTCATTGCATGTGTTGCTGTGGCAACCGCTGCTGTTTGATGATTTTTTTTAGAATTCTTTTTTAATAATAACTTGTTCATAATTGGTTTCTTGCAACTTGAGAAGTCATTATGACTAATAATCATGTGATTTAAATCAATTTTATTGGATATCTGTTAGCGACGTAACGCATGTGTATCGAACTTCATTGATTGGATCGACAAATGCCACTATTTACCCCCAATGACGTCAATTTATGGGTATCCATGATCAATTTACTTCTTATAGTATTGAAATTACCCAATTGCAACCTTTTTTATATAAATATGAATACCGAGGAAAGACAAAAAATTGTGACTTTACATCGACTGAAACTTTAAATTAATCCAGTTCATTTTTATTTTATTTTATAACCGTCTTTCAACAGCCGACCCAATTTTAGGGGTTTACGACTACAAATGCTCAGCTCCGTAGCCTTGTAATTTTGAACCCCATCCAGAAGACAAGGGAACTTCTGGATCGAGTAGTGGGATAACTTTGCCATCGTGGAGGACTTTTTGATAGAGCTAACCCGCATTTGCGTTGCATGGAGAGGAAGACCACGAGAACCTTCCACGGTCAGCCTGACTGCAAGGGGACTCTAGCCAATGATCCGTCTACCACTGATAATATTTTACATAAGCACTGTGATTAGTGGAAGCCGAGATTCGACCTGGGATTCGAATCCGGTTCTCCGCATTGGAAGGCGAACGCTCTATCCCCTGATCCATCGCGGCAAAACCAGTTCATTGGATCCAACCCATGATTGGAAATGTTTGAGGCTTTTATCCTAAAAATTTTTTGACCAATGGACAACCAGTTATCGCAATAATGCGATCAATTTTTTTTTTAAATAAACAAATAGAAACTTTATTAGGAACAAAAACAAACACATAAATACAAAGAATATATATTCGTCGACAAGAGGAAAATCCTGTCCAGGCAACAAAGAAAGGTAATACAATAAATTTAAAATAGAAAGGGGGGATATTACAATCATGAATAATTTTGCTCATTATAAGACATCATATATTGCTGAACACTGTAATAATAGAAAAAAAAATACACGAAACTATATAAAAAAAATGACAAAGGTAACATAAGAAATTCATTTGGATTGGCACAAAACTGGTATCAAAAATCGAATGCTTCCTCTAAAGTGAAAAATAGAGATCTAAATCGTCAATGTTTATCACAAATTGAAATAAAGCACGCTTAAAAGAAGAATATATTTGGATATTTTGCAACTGAGATGGTAATTTATTATATAATCTAGGTGCTAAGTAAAAAAAACTGTTTTCGTGAAATTTCTTTTGTAAAGTGGGGAATCTCATATATTTCAGTTGGTCTCCTTGCAGATACAGTAGTTTTTAATTTGCATATTAATTTACTGTTGTGTAAATAAAGTAAAATACGAAAAAATACATTATGGTGAAATAGTAATAGATTAATTCTTCTGTATATATATTTGTAGTAGTTACATTTGAGTTATTTATATTTAGAGAATTAATAATCTTGAAGTATTTATTCTAAACTGAGATTAAAGGAAGTAAATTAGTTTTATTAATTAGTTTAAAGGAAGTAAATTAGTTTTATTAGTTAGTTTAAAGGAAGCAAATTAGTTTTATTAATTAGTTTAAAGGAAGTAAATTAGTTTTCTTTTCTTTTTTTTCTTCTTTATTTTGTTTTTCTTTGCTTTAGGTTTTGCTCTCCTAGAATCAGGATGTGTCAGCCGAAAAAACGAAGTCAATGTTCGAATGAAAAATATTGTAGACATGGTTTTCGGAGGTCTCACTTACTGGATGTTCGGTTATGGCATGAGTTACGGCACTGACAAGGGAACAAATCCATTCTTCGGGGTTGGCAACTACTTCGTCGACACTCCCGAGGACAATATGGGCTACTTATACGCCACATACGTCTTCCAGCTTTCATTTGCTTCTACAGCAACTACAATAGTATCTGGAGCAGTTGCTGAAAGATTTCATTTCACTGCCTATTGCGTTTACTCCTTTTTCAATACTTTCATCTACTGCTTGCCTGCTGGATGGATTTGGGCCAAACATGGATTCCTCAATCATCTCGGTGTCGTGGACATTGCTGGATGTTGTCCTGTTCATCTGGTTGGGGGAGCTTCAGCGTTAGTTGCCGCATGTTTGGTGGGCCCAAGGCATGAAAGATATACTGATGAAAAGAAATTTGCAATCATCAATTCTCCCACGAATGCTATGCTTGGGATGTTCATACTATGGCAAGTATTAGTTAATATTAAGAAATGAAAAATATCTTTTGAAAGGCCACATGATTGAATCTTGCACACGAAGATTTATATATATATATATATATAGTTGATATTATTATAGTTATTCGATATTTTAATATCTGCTGAGGACATATTAGGAGAAACATCAGTATTTGGAGTACAAGTTGAATGGATACTGGGGAGCTACATTGATGTAGGGCATATCGGGCAAATATATACTAAGCTGTGGCATATGACTAGATCTAGTATATATTTCGGATATTTACCAAAGCGACTATGTGATTGCCAACATTCACCAGGGGGAAAAATTTTTTTGATACATTTATAAAGTATGCACAAGGTATGAAGTATATGAATTCTAAAGTTTATTTCAAGTGCAGGTTATAACACTGGGGGACAATTTTTTTGTTACATTTATACAAATCTTTGATCACCTACTTGATCTTCGGATGTGGGAAATTCAAATCTGAAATTAAATTTTGTTTCAGAAAGATATAGATTTTTTGTTTCGAAATTACAATTTTAGTTCACTTAATTTATTTTCGGAATGTTGAAGCTTATAAAGAACGCATAGGTTTATGTAGACACACAAAGACAATTGTCTTCTTCTATGAAAATAACACTTAAGAGGAAAAAACCAGATGAAGTATCGCATCATGAGCTGACTGATATGTATCATCACCTTTTTTTTACCACTCCCTACGTAACAGAGAAGTGAAGACAGTTATTATTCTCAAAAGTAAATATTAAAAAATCCTGGTTAGGAATATATTATTAAATTGCATAAAAATGATAGCTTGGAGAGAAACAAAGTGCTGATTTGAAATTCGTGGCTCAAAAATATCTAAGAACCGTTTAAAACCTCAGACAACAGAGAACAAATTGTGCCCTAATGCATTTTGTGAAAATATTGTTCATTTCATTACGATTAACTTATTAACAAAATGTTCTAACATAAAATTATATATTTATTAACAAAATGGGACTTTAAAAATTTTAAGAATGATGAATTTGAAGCAATCACGGAGGTTGGTGACACGAGCCTCGATTCTTTTTAAACTTTCCTAACTCTAAAATTTCACTTTTCCGATGTAACGCAAGTCATTAAAGAAAAGAAAATTTCTCAAGAAACTCGCTCTTAAATCGAGAAGCTAAAGGCTTTCATAAGTATCATTTTCTTCAAAATATATATTTCTAGCCCAAACTATTTGCAACCGTCGTTGAACAGCCAACCCGATTTTTTGAGAGTTTACAACTACTAATGTTCACCTTGTAATTTTGAACCCAATCTAGAAGACAAAGGAACTCCTAGATAGAGTATTCTTTTTAATTTTATATTTTATATCCGTTGTCGAACAGCCGACCCAATTTTTGGGCTTATGACTACTTATGTTCAACGCCGTAGCCTTGTAATTTTGAACCAATCCAGAAGACAAGGAAACACCTGGATCAGTACCCCCAGTGGTTTTGATTTGTTAAGAGAATATGGAGGACTTAACGTCGACAGATTTAACGTGAAATTACTACACGGGGAATTTTCGGCCGGCGGGGATCGAACCCACGAACTCTTGGACATGGGCCCAGCGCCCTACCGACCAGGTCATCCGGGCCCTTAGGTAGAGTATTGAGAGAAATTTTGCCTTCGTGGAAGACTTCTTGCTGGAATTAATCCGCATTTTCATTACATGAAAACCTCCCATGGTTACCGCGACGGCAAAGAGACTCTAAACCATGATCTGTCTACCCCTAAGGATATTTTTACGTCAGTGCTGTGGTCATATCAACCACCCACCGCTGGGATTTGAACCCGCTACATCTTTTTGAAAGACGAACGCTCTGAGCCACCACAACTCAGCCTAAACTGTTGTTTAACTTGGTTTCCAGATAGGTATTTCAAAAAATGTTTTGAATTTCTACTGGATAACATCACAGAAACCACTTACTGCTGACGTGAATAATCGTAATTGTTTCTTCAAAAACGTTCTCCAAAGCAATTGTGGCTTATCATTACATTCTCCGTTCATTTAAAAGAAGTTGTTATATGATAAATAATGTAGAATGAATCAAATTTATTATTATTGTTGTTAATTATTAATTTTTAATTAGGTGGGGATGGCTTGGATTCAATTGTGGAAGTACTTTTGGCGTTACCGGGGCGAAATGGAAATATGCCTCCAGGTGCGTATATAATTTATTCATTTTTATAAACGCAAAATATAATTTCTAATTAAATTGTTGTTGCTTTTGTTTTAAATCTTCATTGATAATTACCTGAATAATAGAACACACAAGTGTGCAAGTACAAACAGTCGACAAGCACTTTTAGAAATATTCCGTAGAAAAGGAAAAAGAGTCATAGACGTAACGTGAGAGAAATTTTTAAGGGAGCACACGGTTTTTTTCTTTATATATATTTTATAATTAGAATGAATCTACAGTGCAACATCCAGGAAAGACCACCTCTGTGTAGCGACCACCCCTATTTACAACCAATTACTTCTATAAGTAAATGTTAGGAATTTGTTTTTATGGGAGTTGTATTTCATTTTAATTTTTAACCCTTTTGAAGGCCGTGGTAAGTATACTTACCATCACGTTTTACCACTTTTAATTTAGGTTTCCATTTTTCAGTAACTTCAGCTTTCTTGAAGTGANTAGAACAACTTTCATTTATAAAATACATAATTCCTTTTGAAGTTTGTAGCATTTAAGGAATTTATTTTATAAATGAAGAAAAATAAATGTCAGTAAGTTCCTAATAGGACATTTTAAATGTATTTACCACCAAAAAAATGGCATTTTTATAAACTAAATGAGCTTGTTTTTTTTTACATCAATTACTGTTCTTAAAATAATTTCAATTCCAGAAATACTTTACTTTAACTTTACTAGAAATAAAGGGCCCGTTAAAGGGTTAATCAAGAAGTTGTGATTTGATTTTATTTTATTTGGTAACCGTCGTTGAACAGCCGACCCAATTTTATGGGTTTACGACTACCAATGTTCCACTCCCGTAGCCTTGTCATTCTGAACCCAATTCAAAAGACAAGGGAACTCCTGGACCGAGTATTGGGAGAATTTTTGCCTTCGTGGAGGACTTTTGATGGAACTAACCCGCATTTGCGTTACATGGAGCGGAAGACCATGATAACTTCCTACGGTTAGCCTGACGGCAAGGGGACTCTAACCCATGATCCGTCTAACACTGAGGATATTTCACGTCAGTATTGGTCTGTGCAAGCTGGATGCGAAATTCGTATCGACTGGGATTCGAACCCGGTTCGCCTCAGTGGAAGGTGAACGCTCTGAGCCATCGTGGCTCAAGAAATTGTGATTGAAAAGAATTACAAAATCTGGTGCAATTCTGACTGTCACAAAATGTATTTTTAATGAAAGAGTAGCATGAATAAAATTAATCTAGGCATTCATTAAACATTCATTAAACTGACATTAACTTACATTCATTAAACTAAAATGTCTATCCTCTCAGTTATCCAAGTTAGTAAAAATTATTAATTATTTCATGTTCATTTTAAAGTCACAACGACTAGAATCAATCAATATTTATTTGCATCCTTCAAAGCCAATTTAACCGCTTTTTTCTCGTCAAATATTAGCAGTTAACGGTCATATTTTTAATTCGTAATAATCTATTTTAATTCCGTAAGGTATAATTTTAACAGCAGTTATCTGTAATTAATTAATTTTTTTATGATTTCAAATTTAAAAACTTCTTTAAATTATTAAAATCTAGATAGGTTAGAAAAATGCATTAAAACTTTTATTTGCAGATCTGCAATCACTACCATCAATGCTTCAATTGGAGGTGGACTGGGATCTTTGATATTCAGGTTGAATATTTTCAGTAACGTAGTTAATATTATTTGTCGGTAAATGTTCTAAATGTATTTGATTTTTTTCTTACAGTTCTTTGGTATACAACAGAAAATTTCTCATTTCACATTTAATCAATGGTATCTTATCCTCTTTAGTTGCTATAACAGGTAAGATCTAAAAAATTAACTTTTTTTAAAAAATTTATAACAATATTTTTGAAAAAAAATTGTTTTATTTGTTTACTAAAAAGCATAAAAATATACTTATCAAAATTTGCACTTCATATAAAAAGAAAACTAAAATCTAAAGTTATTTCGATGTAGAAATCCAAATATCCAAATGTAAATAATCCAAAATTGCAAAAGACGGTAAGCCTCTGCAACTTTGTCAGGCTTTTGAACATGAATTTTTTAAAAAAGGAAAAAAATTTGATAGCTGTATTACGATCACTGGTTACTTATTGGCCAAATGGTTTTTTTTTTCTGGTTTAAATCTGATAAACGCCACAACATTTCAAACCATGGGTTGCAAAAACTGTTTCAATTGATGTTTGTCGTCGAAGTGGTTTCCAAATCCTGGCTATGTACTTCCAAAATACATTTTCTTCTTCAGTGTTCATATTTATATTAAAATAACAGTCAAGACTGCAATTATAAGTTTATAATATAAAGAATATTAAAATACTTTAAATTATTATTATGTAAGTAAATACTTTAAAAATGACTGCTGGTGAAAATAATAAGAAGAAAAAGAATATAATTATCAAACAGCTGCGGTCGCCATAGCAACGCATGCAATGACGACGCATGCGCACTGTTTACTATTACTCTTGAATTACAATAGAAAAATGTGATGACGTCCAAATAAGGTGCGCACGCCATCAATCAAAACAATGCCCATTTTGCCAATGGGTAAAAACAATTCTCTAAGTTTTGAACTCTTGAATTAAAAGCGTAATATTAGCAGTGTAGGAAAATTACTTTAGATTAGGGATACAAAAATATTTATTGAAAAATGAATTTTATGACTTTCATTAATTTTATGCTGATGACAACCAAAACAATATGAAAATAAATAAGCAAAAACTGGATCCTACCACGTGATTTTCCTGCCAATAATGTAAAAGTGCGATACCATGATTAGATTTTTATGTATAGTAGTATTTTTTAAGTAAGTATTTATGTATAGTAAGTATTTGTATAGTTATGTATTTTTCCTTCACTCTAGCTGGTTGTGCCCTTTACAATCCATGGGAAGCTTTGCTTATAGGATTCGTCAGTTCTCAATTAACATGTATCGCAATGCCCGTATTGGATGATCTGAAGATAGACGATCCGGTGGGGGCGATTCCAGTCCATTTAGTGGGATCTATATGGGGTATGATATCGGTTGGACTGTTTGTTGAGGAAGATTCCATGCTGTTGATGAGCAAGAAACAGGCTGGACTGTTCTATAAAGGAGGATTTTACTTGATGGGAATTCAACTACTCTCTCTTTTAGTGGTGGGAGTTTGGAGCGGTATTACAACTCTTATTTTGTTGAAGGTGAGAAGATATTTCAGTTCTTATTCATAATTTTTAATTATGCTGTTGTTGTTGTAGTTCATTTACGTCACACTAGTGCAGCACAATGGGTTATTGGTGACAAACTGGGAAACATCCCATAGGGTGATCCGAAGACATACCATCGCAATTTTGATCCTTAGCAAAGGGGATGGCACCCCCACTTCGGTAGCCCGACGACCTGCGCGTGAAGTCGAGCACTTTACGATGGAACAGTTTAGCGAGGACAAATACTGCACACTCTCGGTACCTTCATAAACTGATCAAGGAAGTCACCCACGCACACACACACACGCACACACACACACACTGTTCACAGCCAGTGATGCTTGACTTCGGCGTTCTGCCAGAAACTGTGTCTTAACGATCAGTCCACTGCGGGACTTTAAATATCCACCTGAGGCCGTTTACAGCCTTTCCCATCCACTATTTCTTTTCATATCCTGGAATTTGTCATTTTATACAAGGTTTAGATTTTAGGTTCGAATCCCGGTGATAGCTTGTGAGGACGAATTCTTCTCCCGGATTTCTGTAGGGTGAGTTTTTCGCGGAGAAATGTTTTTTCCCGATTCAGATCGCAATCACATGTGAAATAATCACATCCAGTGTAATTGGTCCTTTAGAATACCCTTGCTGGTTCTATCCCAGTATTCGGCATTGCTCCAGGAACCGTGGTGGCTCAGGGAATAGAGCGTTTGCCTTTCAATGAGGTGAACCGGGTTCGCATCCCAGCGATGTCTGATCGATACAAAATCCTTACCCGGCACTCACCGACGGATCATGAGTCAAAGTCCCCTTGCCGTCAGGCTAACCATGGAGGGGTTTTCTCAAGAGGTTTCTTACTTTGCAGCGCAAATGCGGGTTAGTTCCAGCAAAAAATTCTCCACAAAGGCTAGTTTGTCCCAATGCTTGATCCAGGAGTTTTCTTGTCTTCTGTGCTAGGTTTAAAATTACAAGGCTAAAAAGTTGAGCAGTGATAGATGTAAACCCTTAAATGGGTAAGCTGTTCATCGCCACTGGTTATTAAATAAAATAGTGGTGATAAATTCAAATCAAGGCTGATCAAGGAGTGATCACTTTAAAGATACCACTTATACATTGAAGTAAATGGAGGATGTTTTAACCTTCTTTGACTTACTTCACTCGCATCTCATTTCGAATGTTAAAAAGGTACAGATAGTGATTTGTTTTGTCGTCAACACTTGCAGCCCCTTTCCACTGCGCAATTAATTTTGATAAGAAAAGGTTTCAAAAACCTAACACACCAGTGTTCAGTGTTTCTTTCTCATAAGTAAAATAATCATTGCTTACTCCAGTGAATTTTAAATAACATTCATATTTTACGATGCTAACTCAAACAGTTTAAATTACAATTGTTAATTAATCATAAAGTAGAGTTCATTTTTAATCAAAAAACTACACTATGCATTAAATACCATTAAAAAGGGAAATTTCACAAAAATGTATAATTTCAGATTGAATCTCCCCTTTTAATCGAATAACCTGCCTAATTGAATGGAGTAGGCTGAAACCAGTGGTATTCTTTCAAGTCGGGTTGACTGTATATTTTAATATAATTTCTGACTGACTAGGTTAAATATAAGGAGATATTTGGGTATTATATATATATTGTATTATAATAATGTTTAAAAAAAAATTGCAAAGACACCCATATAAAACAAACCAAGTTAATTTACCTTCTCAATCCAATGCAATAGGCATAAATCAGATTCTATTGGTATTTGATAATTGATAAATTTTTATTTTTTTTTCTACAGGTAATTAACCTTATTATTCCCATAAGAATGAACTTAGAAGATGAAGAAATCGGAGCTGATTCAGTTGAACATAATATAAAGCATTACACAACATCGCAAATGAGACAAATTTCAGCTACTAACTCTCACCTTTTCTAACTGTTTACCTCATCAGAGCCTACGGTAATTTTTTAAAAAGAAATCTCACTTTCTTTAGTATTTTTTTAGTATAGTTTCACAGCTTTTTCGTTCGTTTTTAAAGAAACATCTCACTTTTTTTAGTATATTTTCGCAGCTTTTTCAGTCGTTTTTAGAAAGACATCTCAGTTTTTCTTATTTTGTTTTTTTAGTATAATTTAGCAACTTTTTCAGTCGTTTTAAAAAAGACATCTCAGTTTTTTTCATTTCTTTTTTTTAGAATAGTTTCACAGCTTTTTCGGTCTTTTCAAAAAGACATCTCAGTTTTTTTATTTTTGTTGTTGTTTTAGTTCAGTTTCACAACTTTTTCTGTCGTTTTTAATAAGACATCTCAGTTTTTTATTTGTTTTTTTAGTATAGTTTCACAGCTTTTCGGTCGTTTTTAAAAATACATCTCAGTATTTTTTTCAGTATAGTTTTACAATTTTTTTGGTCATTTTTAAAAAGGCATCTGTGTTTTTTTAGTATTCTTTCAAAGCTTGAAGAGATGTTGATCTTATGGTTATGCACTTGTTTTCATAATGAAGAAGGATGTTAAAAACATCGTGAAATTATGTATTACTGTCATAAAAATAAAATTTTATTAAAAATATGAAATGAAATGCAGTGAACTTACAAATATTGTAGAAACAGAATACAGCGAACTTCTTTTTTGTAAACGTAAACTTAATGGTAGTCACTAATGCCAGAAGCATACTTTCAATTTTGTTAATAGGCTTTACTTTTTTTTATAACAGAATGTTATATAATTTCAAGATACTCCAAGTAATGTACACTTTATGTTATGCTTTATATAATATAGGGAGTACATATAATTTACGTATTAACAAAATAATGGATAGTAAAGTTTAGAAAAATTAATAATTAAATGTTTTTACTAGTGCTTACAGTTTTTTTCAAATATTAGGAGGATATATTCAAAAATAAGGAGGTTTTGCAAATTACGTTAGCAAAATTACGTTGCTTAGTCGTAAATTTACGTTTACTTAATTTTTTAAAAAATTTAATATTATATAAAGTATTGAGAGTTACTTAAACTTAATTTTCAGAGCTATTTACCAGTTTGGATATCTTTTTCATTCATCCTTTGCATAACTTTCAAAAGCTGACTCAACTTCAAGCTTCACAGACAGAGTTTTAAGGTGGACTGAATATTTTACAATTTTTGCGCTTCTAATTATTGGAATTAATTTTTATGCTCCTGTGACAATAAAATATCTCACAGACATTGTTTAAATAATTGCTGCTTATTTTTTTTAAAAAGACTTTTCATTGTTGACGAATCTTTTTTGATCTAATGGTGAGAATAACTGACATGCATTGTTGTGATGTACCCCAACCCTTCCAAATAAAGAATAATCTGATTAACTGTACTAATATGAATACAGTGAGAGAGAAGAAAAGAATATCACCTTGAATAACTTTTATAGTAATGATCGCATTTACAAAATACCAGTCTCTGTTGTTTAACTGAATAATTTTTATGCTCTTGTAACAATAAAATATCTCACAGACATTGTTTAAATAATTGTTGCTTATTTTTTTTAAAAAGACTTTTCATTGTTGACGAAACTTTTTTGATCTAATGGTGAGAATAACTGACATGCATTGTTGTGATGTACCCCAACCCTTCCAAATAAAGAATAATCTGATTAACTGTACTAATATGAATACAGTGAGAGAGAAGAAAAGAATATCACCTTGAATAACTTTTATAGTAATGATCGCATTTACAAAATACCAGTCTCTGTTGTTTAACTGAATAATTTTTATGCTCTTGTAACAATAAAATATCTCACAGACATTGTTTAAATAATT
>NC_092212.1:84252453-84281965 GCF_043381705.1 Parasteatoda tepidariorum | reverse complement strand
AGACATCAAACTCTTTCAATTTTACAACAATGCAAAGTAACTGCAGTTTTTCTGCAAATTCATCAGAAAGTATACTTCTGAAACAATGACTGCATAATTTCTTCAAATTTACTGCAGAATGACCACGGATTTAAAGTTTCAGTTTTTTCTAAATTTATGATTTTAAAGTGACCTCACTTAAACTACAGTAATTTTGTAGACAATAGCTAAAAGTTTTTTCGAAATAAATTACTGAGAAATTACTTCGCATTAGCTGCAAAATAACTGCAGTGTTTTTACAGTTAAGATTGCACTACAGAAAACTTGCAGTTAACTCTAAAATAACTACGAAATTACTTCAGTTCTGTAGAAAAACTACAGTTTATTTTCAGTTGGGTATAGCTATATAAATTCAAATTAAACTATATCTCATAATAAATATTATTTTTAATTCTGCTCCTATTCTTTACTATTAATCTATAACTATCGTAAAATTCTAATTTATTTACATTTTCAAAAACTTTAATTAGCATTGTACTTTTAATTAAATATTAATTCTGCATTTTCAATTTTGCCTCAAAAATTGAACTTGAAGAATGGTAAGAACTTTTATGCTAGCAACAAAGGAAAAATATTTTGTACAATGTGATAAATACTTTATGAAATACGAAGATAGCATTAATTCTGAATTTCAATTAAATAGAAGCTGAAAACAGGATAAAAGCAGAAAAATTCAAAATACTGCTTAATTTTTTTAAATATAATATTTTCCACTTTTTCTTTGAATGATATAATTAAAATAAAATGCATTGAGCATCTGAAGATTCTGATTTGAATGAATAGATGTTGCAAATGTGAACTTTCATAAATTAAAGACAGTCAACTTTATTAATAGAAAGCAATTTAAATAACAGCAATTATAGTCTGTATGAACTATAATTTCGTAAATATCTTTTATGAAAGAAGTATAGAATGATATGAAATTAATTATCCAGAAATGTTCTGTACCAAAATTATACATAAAAAAACTAAAACATGGATATAAGTTTATTATATTAAAATAAAATGTTAAAACTTTAATATGAAAAAATCTGAAAAAATTCCAGAACTCTTATCAGATATAATATATTCTCACACGCTTTGACAAAGTTTCAGAATCAGATTTTTTTAATATTCCATCATCATCCACATTTAACACTTTCAATTTTAACAAATTTTTTTGACAAATAATTTAAATGAATAGTATTTTATTAAAAAACGCTGAAAAACAGCTAATTTAAATGGAATGTGTATATAACACATTCAAAATAAAAGTATTTTCAAAATAAGAGCAACAAGGTATATCTACTTACTAAAAAGTAATGCAGCGTCTTCTTCAGAAATACAGCTGTGAACTAAAAGTTGTTTTAATTCTTCTTAATTCAAAATATTAAATGACATATTCTCCAGAAAAAAAATTAAACGTAAAATAAAAACGAAGACATAATCTATTTAGATCACAGAACAAAACAATTTTATTTAGATTTATCATTGTTTGCTTTTTAAAATAAAACGATAGAAATTCCAGCTTATATTTCGCGCACAATTAAATAATAAAATAATCACTCAAGTTTGAGCTAAAAGCACTCAAATATTGCTTAATAAATACCACTCAAGTTTGAGTAAACGCAAGGCAAGAATTTCGCTCAAATTAGAATGTGTTTCACTCAAGTTGAGTTAAAAAAATTTAACTCTTTTTTGAGTAGGGAAAATAACTCTTTCATTTTAAGAGAGTACGTTTACTTAAATTTTTTTTAAATTTAATATTGAATAAAAGTATCGAGAGTTACTTAAACTTAATTTTCAAAACTATTTACCAGTTTTGATATATCTTTTTCATTCATCCTTTGCATAACTTTCAAAAGCTGGTTCAACTTCAAGCTTCACAGACAGAGTTTTAAGGTGGACTGAATATTTTACAATTTTTGCGTTTCTAATTGTTGGAATAATTTTGATGCTCTTGTAACAATAAAATATCTCACAGACATTGTTTAAATAATTGCTGCTTATTTTTTTTAAAAAGACTTTTCATTGTTGACGAAACTTTTTCGATCTAATATTGAGAATAGCTGACAAGCATTGTTGTGATGTACCCCACCCCCTCCAAATAAAAAATAATCTGATTAACTGTACTAATATGAATACAGTGAGAGAGAAAAAAAGAATATCACCTTTAATAACTTTTATATTAATGATCGTATTTACGAAATACCAGTCTTTGTTGTTTAATTGTTTCCGGTGCAGTGCAGCCAGTGTGGCAACACTAATTCAATAAATGTTACAAAACCACTAGAAATGTAAAATTAATTGCTTTTAAATGTTTAGTAACCAATAGTTTGTGCACTACAAAGAGCAAAAGAATGTAGCTTCACCATGAATGTACTGAAGGAACATTCATTGAAATAGCTAGCATAATGTAGTGCTAAGAACGCACTTGCTCATGTTTCACTTGACTAAATCTTTTAATCAAAATGTGCTCTTCCCGGAAGGATTTAAAGGCTAAACCTCAAATATATTAACAAAATTAATTGACTTCGTTTCGGCGTGAGAGAGTGCAGACAGATTCTATCGCTTCAGAAACGAAGCATTTTGCTTTGAGCCGCGATGGCTCAGGAGATAGAGCGTTCGCCTTCCAATGAGGTGAAAAGGGGTTCGAGCCCGGCAATGACTGGTCGATACGAATTTTGCATCCGGCTTGTACCGACCACAGTGCTGACGTGAAATATCCTCAGTCGTAGACGGATCATGGGTTAGAGTCCCTTTGCAGTTAGGCTAACCATGGGAGGTTCTTGTGGTCTACCTCTCCGTGTAATGTAAATGCGGGATAGTTCCATCAGAAAGTCCTCCCCGAAGGCAAATTTCTCCCAATACTTGATCCAGGAGTTCCCTTGTCTTCTGGATTGGGTTCAAAATTACAAGGCTACGGAGTTGAACATTAGAAGTCGTAAGCCCAAGAATTGGTGTCTCAGTTAAGCGTTTCAGTACTCCTTAGAGGGGTAGGGTGCATCCTGACGACTCGAAATCATATAGCAATGTGGGGTCGGAAATGCTTTCCTGAAGCGGTGATGTACACAGAAGCACCATAATGAAAAGAGACAGTAAGTGAAAAATCGTTTTAATAATACATTGAAAAAAGCATAAGGTACATGTGTCAAAGTAAGTGTTCGAAGTTTCTGCCACCGGTTACAATGTACATCTCACATCTCCGGCGCATGGACAGCCGAACATTCTGCAATACTCCAGGCATATCTCGAATTTCTGCGGAAGCTACTGCGATTCTTGCAACCAGCTCCTCAGTATTGTCAACAGGGGTTTCATAAACCTGAGTTTATGAGTTCATAAACCAGAAATAAAAATCAAAACATGATAGGTCGGGTGACCGAGGAGGCTAACGCACTGGAAAGCTCGGAAGTTTCGTACAACGCCATCAACCGCGTCTGGAAGATATTTTTAAACTTTAAAAAAATTAAAGCTCTTAAAGAATACTTTCAAAATCAGGTTTTCGGTCGGAAAAAAAATATTAGTTCAACTAGCACTTTATTTTGCTAAGAAAATTTTCATTGCTCAATCAAGAAATACAAATATGTATTATAATATAAATACATTAATTTACTGGAATTGCAAATAATTTAAAAATTAGACTAAATCATTATTTAAATTTTTAATATTAAATATTTAAGCATATTTCGCTTAATATTTGCGAATAACAAATTTTTTGAACTATAATATTTAAAACCATTTCTCGATGATGAAAAAAATTGTGGAGGAAGTAATATATGCAAATTAAAATATGAATATATTTTTTTACCCAATCATATCAGCTTCAAAGTTAAGTTATGAATTATTTATTGATTAGTATATTAAGTTATGAAGTATTTATTGATTAGTATATTAAGTTATGAAGTATTTATTAGAAGTTATTAAACTTTGCTCAAAATATTCTAAAATACTGCCCTACTTTTTAAATGCTAGTAACAAAAAATATGAATGAAAACTGAATAATCCAAAATGGAAATAATTTTTCTATTTTTTAATTATCTAAGAAAAAAAAAGTAATTTCGTCATTAAAGGAAGTCAACGTTTGTCTGACATTTCGCCGCTGTGCCTTCCTAAAAAGCATTTTATGACTTAAAGAAAATTTGTTTTTCCACGTACTATTATTGCCAAATATAGAAATTAGCCGCCAACATTGCTTACCATTCTTCCATTTTCGCCAAGTATAGAGTTACTAAATCAGACTATTGTGTGTTGGTTTCAAAGTGAGTGGGATTTTACCATTGCAAAAGCAGACTACTTATATTATTAGTCTATGACTATAGTCAAAAGAACAGTTGAAAATTTTTGGTTCGTAATGTCAATTTCACTTTTTTTGTTTTTATGTCTGAAATTACGTACAAATCAAAATGTTCTCACTAACTTTACCAGTTATACAACTTGTTTACATAAAAATAGTTCATGGAAAAATTATATTAAATAATTATTTCTTACATTATAATGCTATATATAATCTTTAAGATGAAACAATTTTAAACTGTTAAGTTTACAAATTATTTCATTCAGTCAAACTATGTTATTATTATTTTTTTAAAAATGCGACATTTTCGTGAAAAATATAAATTTTGAATTGAGCCATTTTTGAAATTTCATTCTTCAGAAATTTTGTTCCTATGAATTTTTTCGATTGTTCAAAATTATCGCAATTTTGATATTGTAAGAAAAAGAAAGTAAAATTGTTTCATTAAAACAAACAAAAATATAATACGATTTTTCAATACGTCAAAAAAGAAAATCTAAGAGTTAAATTATATTTGATTTATGAGAAAACATTTATAACTACTAAAAAAACTAGAATTCAATAATGAAATTTTTAAGAAAATCACAATATGTAAATAAAGATACATAATTATATATTATATTTAATTATACACATTTAAATCTGAAACTGAGTTCTAAATAGATTCATTTTTAACTTTTGTCATTTAGTTTAAAAAATATAGAACACCTAATTGTGAAAAGAACACTGTTACTATGCAGTTTTTAATTTAAAAAATGCCACCAAAATTCAAATGGTGAAATATTTATTTAGTTGTTATAATTTAAAAAATATTATTAAGAAAAACATCTTTATTTATATTTTGAAATACTTTAATGGAATGCGCAAATCATTAATAAGAGTAGTATGAAAAGTATTGCTTAAATATTTTATATTACATTTCCCTCAAAACGCGCGCTACCGTCTAGAAATTAAAAAATTTGTTATTTACTTTCCAAACTTTCCCCATTTGAGAAGAACAATTAGCATGAAATTGAAATTGTAATTTTAACGGTAAGGAACTACAAACTAAAATTTTCAGAATTTCGGTTAATTTGGCCAACATTTTAGAAGGCTTAACACGGAGTAACAATGTATTGTATTACATAAGCTTTTGAATTATTAACAAGTCGTGGTGAGTAAAATCGTATAAATCGAATTTACTAAACCAAGAATCACACATGAAAACACTACCACTTTAAAATATTTATCGGACGTCCGGAGCAAGTTGGCATAGCTGTAAGTTATCCAAACAAGGGAGTTGTCTAAAATTGCCCAGCAGCGTTGCCATTTTGGTTTGAAAAATGTAATCCGATTATTAACACTAAGCATACCAACTCTTAATGTATACCTATTTCGACCATAGACCGGACTTTATGTTTCTTGATTGAATGTGTGTAATATGGATGTTAGGAAGACAATAAACTAAAAAAAACTTTATTATAATTAAACAGCATTGTATATTGCCAATTTTTATGTATTACAAACACAAAGAATAAGAATTTTTTAATTCATTGCTCAATGCATTTTTTACATATACAGGGTGTTTCCAATGTACATTTTCCGCAAAAATTTTTCTTCTAGTTATTATTATTTCTTTAATTCTTATAATTATAAGAATTTATAAGAATTATAATTCTTAAAATTAATATTATTTCTTCTAAGAATTTGGGCTGTCTTGATTGTTTCGACTTTTTTCTGAACTAACACTTAGTTAGCTAGACTAACTAACAGTTAGTTTAGCTAACAGTTAGTAGAAATGAAGTAACTAACAGTTTTAACCTAACAGCTTGTTAGAAATGAAGTAAAGCTATCAAAATAAAATATCAGCTACTTACCGAAACATTTAGTTTTTGTCACTTTTCATGACACAAAAATGCCAATCTAAAATTTTAGGTACTTTCTTGAAATTTGAATTCACAGTTATTCTGATTGAACTCACTACCAAGGGCGCCGGCAGAATAATATAAAAGGGGGTGCAACCCTCTAACAAACTACCATCCCCTCCCCCCGGAAAAAAATTTAAAATATTCTGCTATTACATTTTGTTTTGTTATTACATATACTTTCATCTGTTCATTTTTTCAAGATACATTTCTTCATTGTTAGCAAGATATTTAAAAAAAAGTACGAATTTCTTGTACTTGCAAATTTTGCCCAGAGGCGATCGCGCTGGCATAGCTACTGACTTTGAAACACAAATAACTACAAACAGTAGTTTCGTATACTAACGTGTTTGTGCACGCTTAACATTATTTATTGTGTTGATGAAGTTTTACAGTTGCGAGAAGTCAGCTTGTGTTATACACCTTTGTTAAACTGAATAACTAATAGAAAATATAATATTATTTACATTTTATTAAATGAAATTTAAAAATATAGCTTAGATATCTGCCAAGTTTGTGAATGCTCAGTGTGCATAAGAAAAGAATCAAAGATGACTCAGAATTCATTGAAAAAGTTAAAAACAGATTTGGACAGCAAACAAGACGATTACAATTCTTGTTTGATTAAACAATTTTTTAATTGTTATGTATCAATAATTACTTAATTATTTGTTTTTCCATAAAAATATGTTTAATAAAAAAATTTTATAACAAAATTTTTCTGTATCTCTTTAATTGTTTAAAAAAAAAGCCGGGGGGGTGCAAATGCACCCCCGTCTCCGGCGCCCTTGCTCATTACGCAACAGTCTTTGCAGAAATGTGCAACTCTTCGAATGCAATACGTTGAACAATATTACATCGTAATAAATCTTATAAAGAATTAAATTGTTCCCCCGGTCAAATGACCAGTTTTGGTAGAATAGGTAAACGACAAGTATTATAATTCAAAACAAACAAAATACAAAAAAAAAGAGATAATTAACTGTATATAGTTGTTATAAAAAGTCATGAGGTCAAATGTGCAAAAACTATAAGATAATAAGCGCATTTTCGATGCAAAAGTTCTTAAACGGTGATTTGACCGTTTTTAGTATGTTTAGTGTTAATACACACTGCATTGAAAGACTACATTGGTTTAAAAAAAAAACATGAACATAAAATGAAACTAGGTATGTTTCAAGCACCCAGAGACAGGTGCTCGTTCTTGCCAGATGTGAATGAGGAAGAAAAAAAATTGAAACTTAAAACAGAAAGTTGCCAACGAAAAATGGAAATTAAAGGTATAAAAGGAAAGTAGAAAAACCATGGTAGCTGAGAATTAAACAGAAACAAAAATTAAAGATGAAATAAAAAACTTGGAGAAAAAAAACGCTGTAGTCGAGAGTTGAAAATGAATTTCCACGCTCCATGGAAAGTTGGTGAGAAACTTACGATGTTTATCGCTTCCCTTATCAATTCTTTTGAAGAAAAGAAAAAAATGCAAAAAATCAACATATTTTTTTATTTTAATAATAAATTCAAGGAACTAAAACAAAACATAGCACACAAGTTTTAAATTGAAATTTTAGTTTATTTTCTGTGTAAAAAACATTTAATTTAAAATCAGTTTACTATCCCAAATTATCTCGGGCAAATGAACAACGTTAAGTGTTAGTCTTTGTATATGTTCACATCTTTATAATCTGAAAAATCAACTGCATTAATTTCACTATCACTCGCGAACGGAATTTTTTTACACTTTTTTTTCTATGTAAATTTCGCAACCATCATACGTATAATCACGCAAAACGCGTGAACAGTCCCACAATCCAACAGCAAAACGCTAAAACAAAATTTGGAAATGCTTCCAATTACATATTGTTTTTTATTCATTTTTTGTTTTGTTTCCGGCCCAATGATAGCGCGACAAAACAAACCGTATTGGCGAATTCTGCTATGACCGGGTTTACTCGGAATAATAAATATTGGCAATATATGCATACCCGAATTAACTCGGGATAATCAAGGAAGCGGTTAATAGTGATAGGATATGTAAATAACTTAAATTCAATTTCATTAAAAGGCCTGAAAACGAATTTCAAACCAAAAACGGGATAGGATATTAGGAATTTTTTTGTTAATTCCTAATACAGTAGGGAACCGATTATCCGGAACGATCGGGACCATCGCTATTCCGGATAACTGATTTTTCCGGTTTTCTGAATCGCTACAAAAAGCCGTTTTTTTAATTGTTAAACCCAACTAAAAAAAAAAATTTTTGGAAATAATCTTAAAAAGAAGAAAAAACGATGAAGTAATACACTAATGATTAGTTCCAAAATGATGGCTAGGTAAACATCTTTCAAAAAAGAAAGAAAAATCTTATAAGGAAAAAAAAAAATTTTTTTTAAAAATATGGCGGGAAAATTTATTGAATTTCATTCCGGTTTTTTGGTTTTCCGGTTTTCTGATTTCCGGATAACGAGTTCCGTACTGTATATAATATTTAAGATTTTTATTTTTGATGGAAAAAGACGATAATGAAGTTATCTGCAAAGTTATAAGAAAAAGAGGAACGTTTGAGTCTTCTGAGTTTATCAAAAGCTGAATCATTTATAGAAGGGTCAAATCCGCTGTTAGGAACAAAACAAGCAGAAGAAGTTGAGTAACGAATTTGAAAAAAAAAATTTAAAAAAAAGAAGAGTAAGACCAAACGAAATGGGCGCGAAAAACGGAAGTATGAAAAGCAGACATTTTCTGCCAGTTAGGGTGATTTCAATTAGCATGAGGGGATACCAGGGACTGTAAAAATGTTAACTATAAACAAAGGTCGCAAGATGATTAGGATGTTTAGTCACAAGTACATCAAAAAAAGTAGAGTAAAATTAATTTTTAGCGTCTATAGTAAATTTAAAATTGGAATTAACCGAGTCTTCTAAAATACAGCATTCAAAGCCAAATGGAAATCCTAGGACTCAGCCTCGAGACAAATATATACATAGCCATATTATTCGACGCATTATAAGATTCTAAGTAAAGTTATAATTATTAGGTGATACTATACAGCTCTATTGTTTTTACCCGGATGAAACCGGTTTGAATTTGTTTACTCTCCAGTATCAATTGGTTGACATTGTAATGCAATACGTTAAATATAAATAAAAATAGAAAATATATGAAATATCTCCTGAATAAAAACCCATTGCATGTATGTTTAAATATAAAAGTATTGCATATAAACTCGTGCGAAACATGTCATTATTAAAAAACTTAAGTGCGTCTAATGATTTGAGCTAATTATTATAATGTACCGATATAATGCTTGATATAATAAATATTCTATATTTATATAACATATCGTCCACTTCATCCAATTAAGGAATTTATATTATAAATCGTTGAATTTAAACAAGTGATACAAGAATGTAAACAGGTGCAAACCGGTTTCAGTCACATAAAAGCAATAAAGCTGCTTTCCATCACCTGATAATTAAGATTTTACGTAGATTCTTAGAGTGTGTCTAATAATTTGGTTTTAATATTATAATATTCTAATATAATGCTTGATATAATAAATATTCTATATTNGTGATTTCAATTAGCATGAGGGGATACCAGGGACTGTAAAAATGTTAACTATAAACAAAGGTCGCAAGATGATTAGGGTGTTTAGTCACAAGTACATCAAAAAAAGTAGAGTAAAATTAATTTAAGCGTCTATAGTAAATTTAAAATTGGAATTAACTGAGTCTTCTAAAATACAGCATTCAAAGCCAAGGGGAAATCCTAGGACTCAGCCTCGAGACAAATATATACATAGCCATATTATTCCACGCATTATAAGATTCCATATAAAATTAAAATTATCAGGTTGGTTGGTTCTAATGCCACTTGTCACACGTGCAAGCCTGCTTCGCGAAACCAAGCTAATTTAAGGCAGAGTGTGCGTTTCTTGTTTTTCAGTGGCGCCATCTATGGCCAAGAATTCGACTTCTGCCACACCATACGTCACACCCGTTTATAGGGCGGACCCATTCATACATCCATTCATTCATCCACAGATCGTAATTTTGACCTGAATCAGAGAACGATCGATCTCCAATCCAGTACCCCCAGAGGTATTGATTTGTTATGGGAACATGGAGGACTTTTGAGACTCGACAGATTTAACGTGCATCAGTCACTTTACTACGCGGGGAGTCTTCAGCCGGCGGGGTTCGAACCCACGAACTCTCGAACATGGACCCAGCGCCCTACCGACCAGGCTATACCGGCCCTAAATAACTATACAGCTGTATTGTTTATAATTATCAGGTTATACTATACAGCTCTATTGTTTTTACCCGGATGAAACCCATTTGAATTTGTTTACTCTCCAGTATCAATTGGTTGAAATTGTAATGCAATACGTTAAAAATAAATGCAAATAGAAAGTATATGAAAAATCTCCTGAATAAAAACCCATTACATGCATGTTTAAATATAAAGGTATTGCCTATAAACTCTCGCAAAACATGTCATTATTAAAAAACTTAATTGCGTCTAATGATCTGAGCTAACTAATATAATGCTTGATATAATAAATATTTTATATTTATATAATACATCGTCAAATTTATCCAATCGTCATATATATATAATATATCGTCTAATTTAACCAACGTCAAAAGGTGCAAACCGGTTTCAGTCACATAAAAACAATAAAGCTGTTTTCTATCACCTGATAATTAAGATTTTACATAAAATCTTATAGTGCGTCTAATAATTTGGTTTTAATGTTATAATATTCTAATATAATGCCTGATATAATAAATATTCCATATATTTATGTAATATATCGTCTAATTTATCCTATTGTCGAATTTATATTACATATCGTTCAATTTATTTAATTGATACACGAACGTAAACAGGTGCAAACCGTTTTCAGTCACTTAAAAACAATAACGCTGTGTAGAACAGGTGCAAACCGTTTTCAGTCACTTAAAAACAATAACGCTGTATAGTATCACCTGTTAATTAAGATTTTACAAAGAATCTTACAGTGCGTCTAATAAATTTGACAGGGACAGTACATGTAATAAAAACAATAACAGTTTCAAAAGTGTGTCAGCCTACATGAGTTTCATAATATTTTAAATTTGTGAAGTGATAAACACAGTAAAGAAGACACCACTGAGTAGATGAAATAGAAGTGATGAGGGGCTGACGATTTAATGTATGTGGGCGATGGTTTATCCTTCTTCAAAATTGATTTAACTTTGTCCAAAGATCCATTATTTGGTAGTGGATCAAGATGCAGAACACTGCACATCACATTATACAGGTCAGTCATATTTAATGCATCAGTCAACCGCCTTTCCTGAAAAGCTGAAAAATATATGAAATTATAAATTAAAATAAGTTATAAAGTTTTTAAAAAGAAGATATAGTTGTTGTAGTTCATTTACGTCGCATTAGAGTTGCGCAATGGGCTATTGGCGACCGTCTGGGAAACATCCCTGAGGATGATCCGATCCGAAGACATGCTCTCACAATCTTGATCCTCTGCAGAGGGGATGCCCCCCCCCCTTTCGGTAGCCCGACTGCCTGCACGCGAAGTCGAGCACTTTACGACAGAACAGTTTAACGAGGACGAATACCGCACACCCTTGGTCCCTACGCAGACTGATCCAAGTGGTCACCCACCCGCACACTGACCGCAGCCAGTGATGCTTGACTTCGGGATCTGCTAAGAACCGCGTCTTAACGGTCAGTCCACTGCGGGACTTAAAATTTTCAATTGCTCAATGTCTCAAAATTAAAAATGAAAGAGAATGACCTAAAACTGCAATAGTATATTACATTAAAAGTGAAGAAATGGATATTTTCGGTCATGCTTGTGTAGAATTTATGTTAAAAAATTATTAATCAATAAAATATTTAAAAGTTTAAGAGAATAATTAAAAATTAAAGCCGGTAAGCAAGATAAGGAAAAGATAATCTTGTCATTAGCTCACATGATTACATCCGTAAAAAAAAGAGTTCGTTCTAATATTGCATTAATATAGTCAAAGCACAATATTTTAATACAAAAGTTTGAGGAACACCAAAAAAATTAAAACTAAAATAGTTAAAAATGATTTAAAAATACTTCCAAGAATATTTAATGTACAGAAGCTGGTTTTTAAAAAATATCTGATGTTTTGATTTTATTGGCTTTTGGAAATATAAAGAAGATCCACGCTGTTTTTAAAGACAAAAGTCTTACTTTAAACTATTCATTAGTATTATTTCTTGATAGTTGTTTAACAAGTATTCGGAATTTCAACTTGATAGCGATGCATTACTAAAAGACATCAAAATGTTAACACGTTGTTTTTATCCAAACACGCTTTTCTACCTTCACTTTGTTGTATAGCTTAAAATAATCCACTAACGCTCTTCTTCAAAATGAGGTAACACCAACACTATATTAAGTTGCAAGTTAAGAAAAAATCATTATCCCAAAGGAGAGAGAGAGCAGAGTTTGCATTTAAGTACACGCCAAATGGCGCGAACGTTTATTAACGTCGCCAACTCTTGAAGCGACGTTGACGTTGTACAGCCTTCTTTTTGCTTGAGTGTGAAATGAAGAAAATTAAAGTTATTGAATAAAAGCTATTATTTTATTAATACGAAATGAATAAAAATTGTACCTAAAAATCCTAAGGAAATACACGCCTTTCTGTTCGTATTTAAAGAAATTGATGAAAGAATAATAAATATTGTTTCTTGCAGACGATTTTCTTCTTCAGCGAAACAAACATGAAGAAAAAAAATTCTTTATCTGGCATTTTACTTATTAAGAGCATGTCAAACCATTTTTAGTGGTCTAGTGGTTTAATCAGTTTGCAAAATGGAAGTTCGTTAAATAGTAGTCCGACCGTAGTTGCGACTTTATTTGTTTTCTTGTGAAGTTGTTTTTAGTTTTATTATTATACAGATTTTTTTTATAATGACATTTCATTTTCTTAATAACAAACTGATCACATAAGTAAAAATGACATATTTACCAGGACCAGTTGCCAAAAATATTGTTCTCATATCTTCCACTAGAGCAGGATCATAGCCATGAGTACCATGAAGTTTATCTTGGTGACCTTTTAGTGCTTTGTTGGGATCACTTAACTAAAAAGAAAAATGTTGGAAATAAAAATTATATTTTTTTTCCATGCAGATACGAGATTAGTTTTCATAAAAAGTAACAAACTTATTTCACAATTTTCTTTAACAAGATCAGTGGTCGGAAGAAGCGAAACTACTGTAGTCGCTGCTTTTTTCCGTAGTTCGTCGTGCAGTGCGCTACTTTTTAAAAGAAGTAACGTAGTGAGCAATACGATACAAAAAACAGTAGTTAGCAACGATTTCTGAGCAAACAATTAACCTTAGTTAAATAAAGAAACAAAGTTCAAACGCAAAAATTGTATCGAATCTGATTGGTGCAAATCCTTCATGGTCCCTTCAGCGTACACAATGAGAATGCCTCTGTCGCCAAGCGGAAAAATCGGTGCGAAATCGGTTAAATTGTTCATGAGAAATCGAATTTTAAATATGATTTTACGGGAACATTTACAAAAGTACGCCTTTGTGTTTGGTTTCGTTACCTAAAATATCGTCTGCATTAATTAATTAGCATATTTGCCGTCACCCCCTCAAACCATTAAGATTCAGTCCTAGAACGTGAAAATCCGATCATTAAATCGAAAGTTATTCAGCGTGGTTAATTTCTTTGTTTTTCGCTCTATACTTTATTTCTTGGTGGATATAAAAAAGTATTGATGAATTAAATCACGAATATTTGATAACTTCCTGGCATTTCTTAAATCACTGTCGCGAAAAGCATGGAGCTTGAAGGTTAAAAGAATAAAGTCGTAAAGAGTGCAATAGAATAAATAAAAAAAACTATGTCATGTAAACATGAATTAAAACTTCTTAATATCTCTTCATATTTAACCAAGTCAATTTTGTATTCAACATCATTTTGAATATTGGTGAACATTTAGTTCTCCATTTAAGTTTGTCTTCTGAAATTAGTGACTACGTTTGGAAAGTAGCTTGTAGTCGCTACATTTGAAAAAAAAAGTAGTTGTACTTAACTACAAAGAAAATGTAGTTTTTCCAACAATTGAACAAGATGTTTAAATATTAAAGAATAACATTACAGCTGAGAAAATAGAAAACAGTGATTAAATTTTCTAACAAAAAATATCATAGGAATAATTCTAATCTTCTTCTAAAAAACATGTTAATATTTTATGTTCTTTTTTAGAGCTTTTTGTATGTATATTTTGTTATAGTATAGTAAATTTTGTACAAAAAATGCCTAATATACTGTTTCTTAAAGAGAAATCAAATAAATTTCGAAAGTTTTATTATGAAAGTTTTTAGTTTTAAAATGAACTATTATAACTTATTGAGTTACTTAATAAAATATACAAAACAAAATGACTAATTTGAAGAAAAAAATGCTTTAAAAAAAATTTTTTTTTTCGAATAACTTTCGTAAAAAGTTAGGAATTTTTTAAAAAATTTTTTATTATAAAAACATCTGCATTTAAAAACGTGCCACTGGAGCTGAAGTAAATAAACATCTTTTAGTTTTCTCAATATTATAGAAAAAACATGCTAATTATAATAAAAAAATACTACATATTTTTTTTTAAATAATCAATTCATTTTAAAAAATTTATTATGAAAGTTTTACACTTTAAAATATACCTTTAGAGATTAAAAAGGAAATGGGAAAAAATAAACACTTGTTAATTTTCATAATGAAATACATTAAAGAAGAATAATTTTAAATAATTTTTCTCTTACTCCTTTAATTAAAAATCCCTCATTTGCCATCAAGACAATAGGTGTTGTCCGTTCATTTTCTTTGATTCGATATTTTTCTGGAATATTTTCTTTTTTGTATACTTCGACCCCATTCAAATTTGCTTGCTTCATTGCTTCGTAAAGCTATAACATTGAAAAAGAAAAGTTGGAATTAACCTTGATACAGTTTAAAAGTAGTTAAGTCATTTTTAATGCGATCGCATTCTCTTTACGAAAACAATCACCATATATGCTACTGTGAATGACCGAAATAGGTGGTTGTTGACTGCCACCGGTGAATGTTAACAATGATTATATATTAGGTCTACAGTTTGTCTATGTAAAGAAATCCCCCAACCATTTGTCTGGAGCAGTGGCGGTGACTATGGTAACGAGATTTAACTATTTCAAGTTAGGTCATCATTTAAGACAGGTTTCGGCTTGACTCGGCGAGAGATATTGTCTTGATAAACATTTATCTAACTTAGAATATTATAGCCAAATACATTTACCTTATCTAGAATATTATCTCCTCACTTATTTAATTTGCATACATTATTTCCATACGTATTTACTTTATCTAAAATATTATATAAATATGCTCAGTTACCATATTTGGTAAATTATCTCCATATAAATTTTCGCTCTCTGGTATATTATCTTCTTACATGCTCACTTTCTTTATTTTTTTCTCATCGAATTTATTTTACCTAAAATATTATTCCTATGCGTATATACTTCATTTATAATATTGTTTCCTTAGACATTTACATTACCTTGAATATTTTTTTCATAGACATTTACTTTATCAAGAATATCGCCTCCTTTTTATAAGAGATAATATGCATACATATAATTACTGACATCCATGGAGATTATTGATATAATTACCATTATCTACTAATATTTTATCCAGAATATTATCGCTTCACCTACTCATCATATATTGCAAATTATTGCCATAACTATTTACTTTATCTAGAAAATAATTTCTTAATAGAATTAATATAAATTAATTTAATACTAATTTAAAATTAGAGCTTCGTTTACAATTAGCAGCATAGCATGTTGTCATTATAAATATTTATCTCATGCAACATATTATCTTCATAGGTTTCCATCATTAATTATATCTCCATATAATCTGCCTAGAATTATATCTCCATATATACTTATCTTATCAATTACTCATATATACTTATCTTATTGTTATTTAATCCAATGTTATTTTCATAGATATTTATATTGTTATCCATCATATTATTTTCATAGATATTTATATTGTTATCCAGCATATTATTTTCATAGATATTTACCTTACCTAGTATATTATTTCCACTAGCATATTATTTCCATAGATATTTACTTTATCTTATCTAGCATATTATTTTCATAGACCTTATCTTATCTAGCATAATATTTTCATAGACCTTACCTTATCTAGCATAATATTTTCATAGATATTTAATTATCTTATCTAGCATAATATTTTCATAAATATTTACTTTATCTAATCTAGCATATTATTTTCATAGAGATTTACCTTATCTTATCTAGCATATTATTTCCATAGATATTTACCTTATCTTATCTAGCATATTATTTTCATAGATATTTACCTTATCCAGCATATTATCCTGTGGAATAATCATTGACATTGTTCCGAACGATACTTGATACTTTATGAAATCACTAAATTTATCAATATCAATGAATTTCACATTTGAAAGGTCATGCATTCCGTGATCTGAAACAACCATGAGATTCACCTATAAATAATGAGTAGATAATTTGAGAGGATACTTGACAATCAATATAAAAACATACATAAGACTTTTAGATGGAAGACTATGTGACCGCAAATTTAACAAAATATTTAAACTTATTATAGGTGTTCAGAAAGTGCTGACAATTCAGTTATGATTAGAACTGTCAAATGAAGGAGCTAAAATCATGGTAAATCCCAAGCTATAGAGTACTCTTTTCTCGTGTGATTCGGATTAAAAACTTCTTATAAATAACGGAACGGAACTGTAGACTGAAAGACCTTTAAATAACGGAACAGCACTGTCAACTAAAAAAGTTATAATTGACGGGATTGTCATTTGAAAGAGTTATAATTAACAGAACTGTGAAATGAAAGAGTTAAAAATCATGGTAAATTCCAAGCTATAAAGTATTCTTCACTTGTGTGATTAAAATTAATATTTTTTATAAATAACGGAACGTAACTGTAAACTGAAAGACCTTTAATTAACGGAGCAGCACTGTCAACTGAAAGAGTTATAATTGACAGAATTGTCAATTGGAAAAGTTATAATTACAGAGCTCTCAAATAAAAGAGTTAAAATGATGGTAAATCCCAAGCTATAGAATACTCTTTACTCATGTGATTTGGATTAAAGTTTTTTTTTATAAATAACGTAACGTAACTGTAAACAGAAAGATCTTTAATTAACGAAATGGCACTACCAAATGAAAGAGTTTAAATTACCAGAATTGTCAATTGAAAGAGTTATAATTAACAGAACTGTCAAATAAAATCGTGGTTAATCCCGATCTGTAGAATACTCTTCTCTCGTGTGATTTGGGTTAAATTTTTTTTAATAAATAACGGAACGGAACTGTGAACTTATAGAGCTTTAATTAACGGAAAAGCACTGTCAATTGAAAGAGTTTAAATTACCAGAATTGTCAATTGAAAGAGTTATAATTAACAGAACTGCCAAATAAAATCGTGATTAATCCCAAGCTATGAAATACTCTTTTCTCGTGTGATTTGGGTTAAATTTTTTAAAATAAATAACGGAACATAACTTTAAACTAATATAGCTTTAATTAACGGAACTGCACTGTCAATTGAAAGAGTTACGATGAACGGAATTATCAATTGAAGGAGTTATAATCAATAGAACTCTCAAATAAAAGAGTTAAAATCGCAGTAAAATCCAAGACACATAGTCTTCTCTCATAAGTTTTTGGTAAAAAAAAATTTATAAATAATGGAACATAACTGACAGGTGAAAGCGATATAATTTACGAAGCTGTCTTCCGAAACTGCATAATTTACGATCCATTCTTCTGCATCCTTATCTTATAAAACCTGATAGAACATTGTTCTTTGGAAATTTTATTTCCGGTCGCGGAAATAGTTTCGCTATACTTTTCAGACAAACAGGCATTTTGTTTTTTAAAATTTCCGGAAGGAACTAAGTTTAAGACATTAAGAACGTCAGAATCGAAGAGAATTACGAAAAAAAGAGAACTTCAAAATTATTTAAATGAGGTATGTATTTCACATAATATTTTCAAGAGTTATTTGATCGGCCCTTAGAACTAAATAGCCAATACCTTCAATATCAGGCTGTTCTTTGAAATAAAAGCGGCTTGAGACCAGTGCTTACCACATTACCACAATCATACCGTTGGTTACGTCATTGACTCGCAGGGCACGCTGCGGGTTTTTGCGAGAATATTTTAACTTGTAAGTATTAAGAGTAATCGTTGCGTACTCAAGTCAAAGTTTTTGATGATCCCTTAAATTTTTTTTGATGGTTTGTTGGTTTCACTGTGACAGTCCAATATCATTTGATGGTCACCATCATTCAACATTTCCCCTTATGCGTTCATGGTGTTTGATATACAAACAAACTTCCATCATTCCATGTTGGAAAGTGAATACTATGATGGTTTACCATCAGGAGAAGTTTGATTCTCGTGAGTCAACTGTCCATGTTATCCGTAATGGTTCATGATGGTTTTAACTGCACATTTTCATGATGGTTTATTGGGAATTCTTGTTAGTTCTCAAGAATATATCATAAAAAAAATTTTTTATGTTGGGTCATCATGAATCAGCTCGAACTCCTACATTGGGATGATGGTTGTTCGTGATTGTTCTATCATTTGATTTCTAGTATTGTATGGAAATTCGTGATGGTCCATAATAGTAGTACAACAATGCATTTACATTATGCTTTAATAGAAAGTTTTGTTGGTTCAGCAGGAATATACCATCAAAACTATATGGATTTTTTTTGTGTTTCCTTTATTAACTGTGATGGAAATTTTAGATGATCTATAATGGTTCAACAATGCATTTACATGATGGTTTAATAGAAAGTTTTGTTGGTTCAGCAGGAATATACCATCAAAAACATTTGGTTTTCTTTATGTTTCTTTTATAAACAATGATGGAAATTTCTGATGGTTCAACATGAACAAACCATCAAAACAAGTTTCTGTTCTTATGTTGGACCCTGAAAAATCAGTCCACATTCCTACATTAGGGGGATGGTTACCTATGTCGGTTACCATCAAAAATATAATGATTCATGATGGAATTATTAATTATAGCCATCAAGATTATGTTAGTCAATCAATGGAAAACCATCAAAAATTTTGCACTTAGGTATTACAATGTATGTAAGGAAGAAAATCAGGTATTGTAGGAGAAATAAATGAAAAGGAAGGGGGAAAATGCTCAGTGGCAAGGGACCCAAGTCAAAATTTTCAAAGGTTTTCCATTGATGGACCATAATCTTGATGGTAGCCATTAATAATGCCATCATGAACAATTATACTTTCTGATGGTAGCAAACATAAGTAACCATCATCCAATGTAGGAATTCGGACTGATTTACGATGGCTCAGCATAAGAAAACCAACTTGTTTTGATGGTTTGTTCATGTTGAACCATCCAAAATTTCCATCATAGTTTCTTCAAAATCAATAGTTGGAGTGATCATAAACCAATATCAGCCCATTGTGGGAACTGGGTCTGATTTATGATGGTCCAATATTTAAAAAAAATATTGTTTTGATGTTATATTCCTGAGAACAAACAAGAAATACCTTCAAACCATCATGAAAATATATAGTACGAACCATCATGGATTGTTGGTTCATGAGAATCAAATTTCTCTTGATTGTTAACCATCAAAGTATTAAAGTAGCATTTTCCATTATGAAAGGATGGAAGTATGTTGGCATATAAACACCATGAAAGCATAATGTAAAATGTTAGATGATGGTGTTGGATGATCACGTAATGCATTGAAACCAACATAAACCATAAAAAAATTTTGATGGGACCATCAAGACTTGGGGAGGCAGTCATAAAAAAGATACAACTGATGATTTGTTAATAAACAACTGATGATTTGTTAATAAAGTAAATCAAGTCTTCCGAATGTGTTCATTAAGATCATTAAGTTTAAAGGCCTGTTTAGACGATCCAATTTCTTGAACAGAGATTGATTGATATTGATGGAAACTTGTTTTGCTTTGAGCTTGGATCGTGTANTAAAATCGTGATTAATCCCAAGCTATGAAATACTCTTTTCTCGTGTGATTTGGGTTAAATTTTTTAAAATAAATAACGGAACATAACTTTAAACTAATATAGCTTTAATTAACGGAACTGCACTGTCAATTGAAAGAGTTACGATGAACGGAATTATCAATTGAAGGAGTTATAATCAATAGAACTCTCAAATAAAAGAGTTAAAATCGCAGTAAAATCCAAGACACATAGTCTTCTCTCATAAGTTTTTGGTAAAAAAAAATTTATAAATAATGGAACATAACTGACAGGTGAAAGCGATATAATTTACGAAGCTGTCTTCCGAAACTGCATAATTTACGATCCATTCTTCTACATCCTTATCTTATAAAACCTGATAGAACATTGTTCTTTGGAAATTTTATTTCCGGTCGCGGAAATAGTTTCGCTATACTTTTCAGACAAACAGGCATTTTGTTTTTTAAAATTTCCGGAAGGAACTAAGTTTAAGACATTAACACTAGATTGCCTAAGGAAGTCATTTTGACTGCTTTTAATTTCAATTAGAAAAACAATGATGTATACAATGACACAATTTCTTAGAATTTTGTGACTTTTTGAACAACATATAACTTTTTTATTGTTATTATTTACTAATAACTTGTTGCAGAACTGTAAATAATATAAAAAATTTTAAAAATTAATTTTAAACAAATTTATTGACGCATTCACTATCTAGTCATTTTGACTGCTTTTCGGCAATATAGGTATATACTAATTTTCCGTCTTTCTAGTGTTAAGAACGTCAGAATCGAAGAGAATTACGAAAAAGAGAACTTTAAAATTATTTAAATGAGGAATGAATTTCACATAATATTTTCAAGAGTTATATGATTGGCTCTTAGAACTAAATAGCCAATACCTTCAATATCAGGCTGTTCTTTGAAATAAAAGCGGCATGAGTGCAGTGCTTACCACATTACCGCAATCATACCGTTGGTTAAGTCATTGACTCGCAGGGCACGCTGCTGGTTTTTGCGAGAATATTTTACCTTGTATGTATTAAGGGTAATCATTGCGTACCCAAGTCCAAATTCCTGATGGTCCCTTAAAAAAATTTGGTGGTATATGTTGGTTTCACTTCTACTGTCCAATATCATTTGATGGCCACCATCATCCTACATTTTCTATGATGCGTTCATTGTGTTTGATATGACAACAAACTACCATCATTCCATGTTGTGAAATGAATACTATGATGGTTTACCATCAAGAGAAGTTTGATGCTCAATCCATGTTATCCGTGATGGTTCATGACGGTTTTAACTGCATATTTTCATGATGGTTTATTGGGAATTCTTGTTAGTTCTCAGGAATATACCATAAAAACAATTTTTATGTCGGACCATCATAAATCAACCCGAATTCCTACATTAGGATGATGGTTGTTTATCATCTTTCCATCATTTGATTTCTAGTATAGTACGGAAACTCTTGATGGTCCATAATGGTACAACAATGTAATTACATGATGGTTTAATAGAAAGTCTTGTTGGTTCAACAGGAATATACCATCAAAACTATTTGGTTTTATTTATGTTTCTTTTATAATATATGATGGAAATTTCGGATGGTTCAGTTTGAACAAACCATCAAAGCAAGTTGCTATTCTTATGTTGGACCCTCATATATCAATCCGAATTCCTACATTGGGGTGATGGTTACTTGTGTCGGTTATCATTAATAAATATAATGGTTCATGATGGAATTACTGATGATTACCATCAAGATTATGTTAGTCAATCAATGGAAAACCATCAAAAGTTTTGAACTTAGGTAATACAATGTATGTAAGGAAGAAAATCAGGTATTCTAGGAGAAATAAATAAAAAGGAAGGGAAAAAATGCTCAGTGGCAAGGGTCCCAAGTCAAAATTTTCGATGGTTTTCCATTGATGGACCATAATCTTGATGGTAGCCATTAATAATGCCATCATGAACCATTATATTTTTTGATGGTAGCAAACATAAGTAACCATCACCCCGATGTAGGCATTCGGACTGTTTACGAGGGTCCAACATAAGAATAGCAACTTGTTTTGTTGGTTTGTTCAAACTGAACCATCAGAAATTCCCATCATAGTTTCTTCGAAATCAAATGTTGGAGCGATCATGAACCACTATCTGCTAATTGTGGGAACTCTGTCTGATTTATGATGGTCCAATATAAAAAAACAACAAATTGTTTTGACGGTATATTCCTGAGAAAAAAACAAGAATTCTTAAACTATCATGAAAATGTATAGTTGGAACCATCATGGATTGTTGGTTCATGAGAATCAAACTTATCTTGATGGTTAACCATCAAAGTATTAGAGTCTCATTTTCCATTATGAAAGGATGGAAGTATGTTGGCATATAAACACCATGAAAGCATAATGTAAAATGTTGGATGATGGTGTTGGATGATCACGTAATGCATTGAAACCAACATAAACCATCAAAAAATTTTGATGGGACCATCAAGACTTGGGGAGACAGTCATAAAAAAGATACAACTGATGATTTGTTAATAAAGTAAAACAAGTCTTCCGAATGTGTTCATTAAGATCATTAAGTTAATGAAATTAAAATTACTTCGTCATCCAAACCAGCTTTTCTTAACTTCTTCATCATGGAATCTAGAATGCTGTCGATGTCATACAAAGCTTCTTTCATCTCCTTTGAATTTGGACCGTATTGATGACCTTTCAAAAAATATATATTAACAGAATTAAAGTCTCAATTGAAAAAATTGATTGCATTAAAACATAATGAGCTATATAGTCAAAATACCCATTAATTTTGGTTCAAGAACACGCCCACTCGGAAAATCGTTATTGGTGATTGGTGACTAGATATTTACGACTACAATCCGTGGCCAAATTATTAGACGCACTATAAGATTCTATGCAAAATCTTAATTATCACGTGATACTTTACAGCTTTATTGTTTTTACGCGACTGAAACCGGTTTGCACTTATTTACGTTCGTGTATCGATTGATTAAATTGGACGATATGTAATATAAATTCGACGATAGTATAAATTTGACGATATATTACATAAATATAGAATATTTATTATATCAGGTATTATATTAGTATATTATAATATTTAGACCCAATTATTAGACGCACTGTAGTTTTTAAATAATTACATGTTTTGCACGAGTTTATTGGCAATACTTTTATATTTAAACACACATGTAATGGGATTTTTTCATATACTTCCTATTTGTATTTATTTTTAACGTGTTGCTTTACAATGTTAACCAATTGATACACAAACGTGAACAATTATAAAATTCGTTTATCCAAAGATAATTCTTTACAAAATACAACTTACAGTAAGTAATTAATATTTTTCATAATTTTATTTATGACATTATTTAAACATTTTTAATTGTAAAGTATGCAATTTTTACATCATTTTAAACAATACATTTATACAAAGCAAAATACAAAACTTAAGCGAAACGGTCGAATAGTTCCTGAGAAAGTGAATTTTTAAAAATGCGACATTCGTAAAAGTTCGATTTCTCAGGAACTATTCGACCGATTTTGCCATGCAAAATTCCATTCTTTAAAATGACTTGAAAAAATTTACGTCTTATTATTCAAAGTTATTTCGACTGCAATTAAATAAAATATAATGAAAAAATATTTTTGTATGAATTTATCTTTGGATAAACGAATTTTATGATTGTAAGCGAAAATGTTTTAGTTCGCTTGAAAAATTCTTGAGATATAATGAAATGTGTAAAAAATAAAATTAATATTAAGGGAACCAAATTTTTCTCAGCTGTTAAGATTAAACTGCTTGAACCATATTTCCCAGATTGCGGCTACTTCCTAAATTTGTGGGGTCAAAATCTGAATCCGTCGGGGGAAAAAATGTATGTTTATGCAGGAAAAGTACGCTTTTGTGTCTGATTTTGTAACTTCGAATATCGTCTTCACTAATTAATTAGCATATGTACGGTCACCCCATCGAACCATTAAGATTGAATCCTAGAACTTGAAGATCCGATCATTAGATCAAAAGTTATTCGTTGTAGTCTGTTCTTTTTTTACGCACTGTGCATTTAATTGGTGACCTGGTGACCGCATTAGATGGCCCAGCCCAATTCATCTTTTGAATTTTGATATATTTGATAATGTTAGGTGCTTTATAAAGGCAGTAAAGTTCATGGCTGAATCTCCTTCTCCATTGTCCGTCAATCTGTTATCTAACCACCAAAAAAACTTTAAAGGATTTTTCTTCCAAATCCACATTCGTCTTTTGAGGTCATAGTCCACGATTCCAAGGTGAAGATATTATAAGTTTTTAATATAGTAATATCCTGATTCTAAGTCTGAGGACACTGTGATGCCACAATAGGCATTTCCTAGCTTATAACATTTCTTTTTTTTTATCTTAAATTTATTTTTTTAATCATTCATAAATAAATTTTAATTAAATTAAACCAATTATTTCACTTTTATGACATTTTATAAAAATCTAATAGAAATGTTTATATTATTTTCTTAACAGTCACTGTAGCTTCTAACTTTTCATTTCAAAACGAATGTAAAACTCGCTAATTCACTGTCGCAACTAAATTGGAAACAAAATCTATTTATAACCCTTTACTCCTTATTTTGTATCACAAAAATGTGCAGTTACGTAGTTATACTAATTCTCCCAGTCTTTTTGGCGTATAGCTTTCGCCAAATTATTTTCAAATTTAATATTACCTGTCTTGTTTTGTTCTTGGCTAAGTTATCTTTCCATAAATCTCCAACCATGGAACTTTTCCTGTACTCCTAACTGTCCGTTGGGGACAATTCAATTACTTTTAATTTTTAATTCTTGGCGTTGGAGCTAATTAACGGGTTTTTTTATGTTACAATAAGAATGATTCTCTTGATCCTTTTAAAAGACTTTCTTCTTTATTTTATAATTTTAGAATGTGGCCGTGTTCATTATAATAAGATTTACATAATAAATAAATTTTTCGTAACCGTTTTCATTTATTTTTCTAAAATAAATATCCCTCCTTTATAACAAAATAAGAATATATCTCACACGGCCAAAAATTATACTTAAATTCTACAAAGAAACTACATCCACTATACAGTAGAGAACTTTATTTTATAACCATCGTTAAACAGCAGACGTATAGGGTTTACGACTACTACTAATGTTCAACTCAGAAGCCTTGAAATTTTGAACCCGATTCAGATGACAAGGGAACTCCTGGATTAAATATTGGGTGGCAGTTTACCTTCAGGAGGGACTTTTTGATGGAACGAACCTACATTTTCGTAACATGGACAGGAAAACCTTGAAAACCTCCCACGGTTACCCGGACGGCAAGGGATCTCTAACCCATGATACGTCTACCAGTTAGGACATTTTTACGTCAGCACTGTGGTCGGTGCGAGCAGGGCGCGGAATTCAAATCGACCTGCCATCGCTTGGATTTGAACCCGGTTTCACCTCATTCAAAGGCGAAAGCTCTAGATTCTGCAAAATTCCTTATTGTGTTATCTCGTTATTTTATTTTATATTTTATAACCGTCGTTGAACAGTCGACTCAATTTTTTAAACAATTACGACTATTAGTGTTAAACTCCGCAGCCATGTAATTTTGAACCCAATTCAGAAGAAAAGGGAATTCCTGGATCAAATATTGGGTAACATTTAGCCTTCAGGAAGGACTTTTTGATGGAACGAGCCCGCATTTGGTTTACATGGAGTGGAAAACCACGAAAACCTCCCTGCAGCTTGCCTGACAGCAAGGTTTTTTAACCCATGATACGTCTACCTACGACTGAGGACAGTTTTACGTCACCATTGTGGTCGGTGTGAGCAGTGTGCGGAATTCGAATCTACCAGCCATCGCTAGGATTCGAACCCAGTTCACCTCATTGGAAGGCAAACGCTCTATCTAAATGTGATTTAACTGTCATTAATCTCTTTAATTGTGAACTGTTTGCATTGATATCAATAAAACTACCGAAAAGAACATTCTAATCAAAGAATCTATCTGAAATAACTATCTCACCTGCGTAATCCGTAGAGCCATAATACATTAGAACAAGCGATAATCGATCCTTAGGAAATCTTTTGGACGGTTTGAACATTTCGACAATATCATCAATCCTCTCCAAAAAATCTTCTTTTTCTTCTGGCGTTGAGGGACCGAAACGTTCTCTCTCGCATATTGCTGGATGGTAACCTCTGATCCTCGCTTCGCATCCGCCCCACCAATACATGGCAGATGTCAGTTGGTTCTTCTCGGCTGTGATCCAAATAGGTTCTGCCCCGTTCCACCAAATTGGATCCGTGGAATTTGGATCTGAATTCCCAAGGTAATAAGTATCCGTATCGTTATCGTAAAGATAGTTATCGACAAATCCATGGTTTTCTGGATAGAGACCTATAAGCAAACAAATAATTAATATTTCATTTTCTACTTGAGAAAGTCCATGGCAGTTTTTCTCTCTATAAGAATTCGAATTTTCCAAAACACAAGTGCCTTACCTAATGAGAGGACACTCACATTAATAATTTAATCTCTTAAAGACCACATCTAAGCCAAAAAACATACTTAGGTAGTTAGGTACTTTACTTACGTCACACTAGAGTTGCAAAATAGGCTATTGTCAACGGTCTGGGAAGCAACCCTGAGGGTGACCCGAAGACATGAAATCGCAATTTTGATCCTCTGGAGAGAGAATGGCTCCCCGGGTTTCGTAGCCCGAAGACCTGCGCGAGAAGTCGAGCACTTTACTGTACAACAGTTTAACGAGAACCGATACCGTGGACCCTCGGTCCTTACGCAGGCTGATCAAAGTGGTCATCTGCCCACTTACTGACCGCAGCCAGTGATGCTTGAGTTCGGTGTTCTACTTGGAACCGTGTCCTTACGATCAGTTTACTGCGGGACACATAGGGGAAGAAGGCTACCTTTCATAGACATAATGTAAACTAGTCCTCTAAGGTTACGTGTGGTCCTTATGTATAACGGGAAAAAACAATATTTGGGAGAACAACAGTTGAGGTTCTAGAAACGGGTTTGCACCCTCCTCTCCTCCTATCCAATACTGGAAATGGGGAAGGGTTGGGATGAAGAAGAAAAGTTTTGTCTTTACCATACATGCAGTTTGTCCAGCAACTGATTCAGAGGTCACGTACATTCTGACCGTCACTTTGCTTCTTATGCGCATGCGTTGGAACTTAATGTGTTGGAACAAATGACACTTTGCTATATCTGAGTATGTTGCTCACCCTATAAGTCGTTTTTCTTGTATAGCATACTACACCGAGCAGTTCCCCGTGTTAGTTTTGTAATCCAAGAGCTGGACTTTCTAGTTCTATATTCTTTGTCTATAAGCAATCGAGTGATTCTCCATTCACATACCATATATGAAACGAAACTTTCTGACTCTAGCTGCCCCAGATCACATGAATGTGATCTCAATTCGGCAATCTAGTATTAGTACGTACACGTATTTTTTGTTATACGTACATTTTTTTTTTTTCAGTTTACTTACGAATATGTATTCCAGTACTGATTTAAGCTTTGTTTATCTGAGCTCATTCATCAAATTTGAAAATAACATGAGGGAAGGGAGGGGGTAACGAAAAATACGCAAAGCGTAGTTACATATATACAATATATAAATGAATAAAACATTAAATATAACAAAGGAAATAAAAGCGTAAATAAATTCGCAGTCTAGATAAATAAAAAATAAAATACACGATGGAAAAAATAAAATATGTACATCTATACAGCGGAATTGATAAAACTTTCGAAGGGATGCTGAAGAGTGGATGCTACTCTTGAATCCCTGCATCACTCCCCCTTCCCCCCCCAAGGGCTTCTACGGTGCAGAGTGATGCAGTTCATCTTGAGTAAATTAAAAGAGTGCGATAATAAGTTAATTTAAGTATTTTTATAAGATACCGTCGATGACGAAGAAGGCGGTGGCGGGGCTGAATTCGGCGTTTACGTAAATTAAGCGGAAGTCGAAAATATTATTGAAATTACATTTTGAACATCTTGAAGCTTCTTTTTTAGAGAAGGATGTGCTGAGTCGTTGTAAATAATTATCTTAAGTGATCTGTTTTAAGATCTTTATACATCGTATTATTGCTAATATATCAGGGCGCACGTGTAATTTTTCGGAGAATTCTATTTTGATAAATGTTAAGTTTTTTAATTTGGGTCTTAGTTAACGTTCCCCGTGATGGGGAGGCATAGGTTAGAACAGGCCTAATGCACATGATGTAGATCAGTGGTTACCAACTGGCTGCCCGCAAAGCCTTTTTTGTGGCTAGCGAACTAAAATATATTAGTTGCCATTATTTTGTGGACTATTTTCGTAAAAAATCTACATGGGTTTAAAATACTTTTCTTTCGTTTAAAGAAACCTAATTTCTTCGTTTCTGTGAAATTTAACATACCAACGCAAAGTGGGCCAGAAGACCATGATCTTTGGCGAAAAGTCAAAAATTAAATTTCAACTAAAATATGTTTAGGCAGCTTTGATATCGCACAAATTAAGTATTCATAATCATTTCAAACATTATAATTTACTTTTTGGACCGACGAGAGAAAAATGTAGTAAAAAATATGTTTAAAAGATTTTTTTTAAATGTAACTTTTAAATTTATATTTCGGAAATATATATAGGATTTTCACCTTTCTGTTACATTTTTATCAGAGTAATTAGTCTGAAATTATAGTAAAATTTTTCAATTTGTTGGATTAGTTAATACTCTTGACAAACTTATAGTTTATATCTTATCATTTGACATTTTACAATGTTTGAATGACTTTCGAAACTTAGTTCCAAAAAGTTCCACGAGGTAATTAGCTAAACTTTTTTTTTTGTCTTCTTTGATGCTTCTTTTTTCGAAAAAACCTGCCCCATTTTGCTCGTATTGCAAAGGTGGATTAAATATACCGAAAAACCAAAATTATGTTTTTTTTCTTCATGTTTTCGCATTATTTTGTAATTAATTCGCGTTATTTTGTAATATTAATTCGGAAATATAATTTGCTTTTCATCTTTAATATAAAATTACGAAAATTATTATATTTTCATTGCTATATTTAATTATTTAAACGTACTATATTAAAGATTATAATTAAAAAATG
>NC_092212.1:84203478-84252334 GCF_043381705.1 Parasteatoda tepidariorum | reverse complement strand
ACAGATCAGATCTTTTTTTTTAATTTTTTAATTTTATCTCAGATGAGCAGATTTTAAAATAATTATGTTTCTAAACTGTATAGAAAATTTCTCGTCACAATAAAACAACAAAAAATATTATATTTTATGATTTTTTTTCCATTTAATTCAAGCTCTAGTAAAGCTTGAAACGACTGTTCTCAATACGACTAGCAGTATCGAATTTTTCTTTATTAATCAATTTTAAAAGAATATTGAACTGATACGATAGTCGTTTATGGTATTATGAAGTGATATATTCGCAATATCCAATTAAAATAAGTAAGGCCTCTAAATTGATTAAAATTCCAAAGACTAAATGAATGCTAAAATAACATTATCATGAGTATCTCTTGTAATATACCTTCTAAGAGATTTTTTTTTCACCAGTTATGAAATTAAAAAACAAATTGCATATAAAGAAAATTTAAACTAATAAGTTGTTTCCTAACATTCGGGTATAAAGGCTTTTAAATCACTTTTATTACGAAGGGGAGGGGGGAAATGTTTTTTTTTAACACGACGAAACATTTTTTGTGAAAAAAGTGGACATTGGCAGATACAGAGATGCCAACTTGCTCCAGATAGCAAATATATATTTTAAGGTGGTAGTTTATCAATTGTGATTCTTGGTTTAATAAATTCAATTTAGTTGATTTTTACCAAGCACTTTTTCTAAATAATTTCTCAAGTTTATATAATTCACCATTTTGTAGTACTTATGCCATGCTATACCTTTAAAAAAGCAAGCAAAAATAGTCAAATATTTGCGAAATTTGCTTTGTAGTTATTTACCGTTTTCTTAATTATTTTGGCGTGTCCGGAGCAGTTGGCATCTCTGCAGATAAGTATGAAAAGGAACTTAGCTTTCCTAATATTTGCAACTTATGCACAACATTCTTCAATATTTTATTAGTATTTAATTAAAAGCATTAAAAAATTTGGCTGTAAAGCAATCAATATAAATTTTATTGAAGACGTACAATTGATCCACTCTTAACCGGTTAACGCCCAGCGTCATATATTTAGAACAGTTCCTTTTTTCAAAAACATTCATTGTGGTGGGAAACTTTTTTCAGTATTTTTATTTATCTGGGTGAATTAAAAGATTCTCAGATACCACAATGATTTAGTTATTTCTGATTAGATGTAGAATTATAAGTACCACTGAATAGATGTAGAATTATAAGTACACTTTTTGTATCATTTCAATATGTAAATTCGGGACAAAACGGGTTAAGGAAGGTCTGGGTTAAGTATAAAATATATATATATATATTTACAACGCACAATAATCAATCCAAATTGAATAAAAAATAAGATAAAAATAAAATAAATATATACAATAGGAAAATAATCAATGACAGAAAATTATGTCATGAGCTCTGTTACAGTGGTGACCCAGGCGTCCTAGTTGAATAACCACTCGTCTTCTGGGTTGCGCACCCACACTACTTTTAATCATACTACATATTCCTTTGGGAATGTATTCTAGTATATTTTGGCTTTAAATAGGAATAATTTTTAAAAAAAAATCATAGAGGTAGTTACGATTGAATAATCAGAAATAATAAATAATTAAAAATAAATTGAGTTTCTACCATTTTTTACTTTTTTAGTATCCCATGGCATCCCTGCAATAGGTATTTAATACCAAAGAATATATTATTAATAGTGACAAGACAATACGTGGGGACAAGAGGTTTTACATGGGGACAAGAGGTTCGCGTTAATTTTAGGAATTCAGGTATAACACAAGTACAATATACTCTCGATATCTCGAAAACCTTGTTATGTAAAAAAAAAAAAATATTTTCCTCCTTGGCATTATATATTCACCTAATATTAATTTGAATTATTATGTCGAAAGAGTTTCTTCTCTAAACTTTGTTATGTCGAATTGTTTTCGAAATGAAAATTGAATTTTTTCGGAAGAATGGCAATGTAAAATTATTGTACTCTAATTCTTTTCTATTTAATGCATCCTTTTTCTGTCTCACTTTTAAAAGTAAAATTATTATTGTTGTATTTAGACTTATAGTCAACTATCATTACATACACATTTAATAGTAATTATTCTTATGTTACATGATTCAACTTCTTGAAGTAACATTTTAGAATATATTTTTCTACTTTTAAAAACATATTTAGTTCTAAACTTGTTTTCTTGAAATTTTTTAACGTCCCTTCAACTTTGAGGTATCGAGAGTATACAAATCGAGAGTATACAAATCGGAGTATACAAATCGAGAGTATACAGTGCGTAACCAAATTATTCAACACAAAATAAGTACTTTTTAAGCACTTTTCAAGCACTCAAAAAATATTTTTAAGCACTTTAAAAAAATATCATAATTAGGCAGAGTTGGAAAGTTTTTGGCAATCGACGCTCTTACCTTGCTTTAACCGTCATGTCAAAAAAAAACCTTTTGACATTGTTTTCGACAATTGTCAAAAATCATGAAATTTTGAAACATGTAAAACGAATGGCGTTTTCATACGCTACGGACTGACTATAGGCCGAAATAGATTGGGGTTGAATTAATTACGAAAATGTTGAATAGAACAATCTGAACTGCGTCTTTTTGCATAATGCGAAGCGAAAATCAACATAGTAAAGGAAAAATCTCATTTTGAAAAAAGGAAAATTAAGCACTTTTTAAAAAAACGCAATGAAAAAAGCACCTTTAAGCACCTTTTTTAATTCGCTACGCACCCTGCATACTTTGGGTCGATACTATTGACTTAAAATATTTGGTTTCTTGATCTTTTACTACCAGTTTTTAAATTTTTTATGCAAAATGTAGCTACTCTGGATTATTTTCTCCGCAATTTTGAGATGAAAATGTTGGTTGCAACCAACAGTTAATGATCAATTTTAACCCCTTGCACTCCAATGACTCTGAGGGACTATCAACAGTCGTCACTTTAAAATTAGAAAATTTTTGTCACTTAACAATAAGTAATCACATTATCTAAAGAATTTTAAAAATTATTTGTAAATACTGTATTTTACTTTTTTTAAATAACTTGTCACTTTTCCAAATGAAGTCTTTACAACCGTCGCTGACTAGTAGACTCAATTTTTGGGTTTACGACTACTATTCTTCAACTCCGTATCCTTGTAATTTTGAACCCAACCCAGAAGACAACAGAACTCCTGGATCAAGTATAGGGAGAAATTTGCCTTCGTGGAAGACTCTTTGATGGAACTCACCCGCATTTGCGTTGCATGGAAAGGAAAACCACGAGATCCTCCCACAGTTACCCAGACGGCAAAGGAACTCTAACCCATAATCCGTCTAACCATGAAACCGTCTATAGGTTGTTTTTTTATATCAGCCCCGTTTTCGATGCGAGCAGGTTGCGGAATTCATATCGACCAGCCATCGCTGGGATTCGAACCCGTTTCACCTCTTTGGAAAGCAAACTCTCTATCCCCTGAGTCACTACGGCTCAAAATAAAATCTTGACAAAAATAGCTAAAGCAAGATGGCTTATACGAAACAAAGACCTCCATAAGGTTTTAAAATAGAAAGAATTTCTTGACAAAGCTCTAAAGTGTCACCCAGCAAACTTTAATAATGTTTTTCAGTACCAGAACCTTGAAGAAAACGAATGCATTAGACCTATATGTCATGATTAAGACACCAAATTTATTTATTAATAGGGCCGTGATGGCTCAGGGGATAGATCGGTCTCCTTCTAATCAGGGGAACCGGGTGCGAATCCCAACTATGGCTGCTCTATAAGAATTCTGCATTCGGCTTGCACGGACCACAGTGTTAATGTAAAATAACCGCAGTAGTAGATGGATCATGAGTTAAAGTCCCCTTGCCATCAGGCTAACCATGGGATGTTTTCGTGGTTTTCCTCTCCATGTAGTGCAAATGTTGGCTACTTCCATCAAAAAAGTCCTCCATGAAGGCAAATTTCTCCCAATGCTTGATCCAGGAGTTCCCTTGCCTTCTGGATTGGGTTCAAAATTACAAGGCTACGGAAATAAACAATAGTAATCGCAAACCCAAAATTGGGTCGGCTGTTCAACGACGGTTATAAATAAATTAACATGGTCACAATTTTAATAAAAATTAAATAATAATATAATATAATTAAATGGTGCAAATTCAAGAGAAGAAAAAATAAGTTTAATAGATGATTGATTCTATAAAATCTGACTTGCCAGTAGCGATGGTATACCAGTTAGGATAAGAAATGGAAGGGAAAATCGGTGTCACATAAGGCGCTCTCACTCCCGTTTCCGTGATCCTTTTGAAGCCTTTCAATTTCGGATCATCTATAAGATCCCACCTTACACCATCCACTAAAACCACAATCAGTTTCGGACCACCTTTTATTTTTTCGAAAAAAACACAGAAAACTATCGCGAACAATATAGCACTTCTCGTCATGTCTATATCTTCAAAGGGAACTGAAACGAAGAAGAAGAAAAACTATTTAGCTGAGATCGTCTGGACATTCGAATAATTGTGTAAACAGTTTCCGAAAGAGCAATGTCACGGAAAGTTTCGTTTCGTAATCGAACAGGTGGTGCAACAGATGTAAAAACAGTACTGAAATCAGATTTTCCGCGTTACTGCACGCGGAGAGAGAAAAAATTTTGTTCTCTTCCTGCTTTTCTTCTAGATCTGGGAGCGTTTCTGCATTGTCACAGTAGTAAAATTGCTTAGTTTGCAAAGAGCTACTAATAATTTTAAGGCTATTTAAAAAGAATGCTCGTTTGAATTTTGAAATCTAAAATTCTACTTATGCTATTTATATCGACTGCTGTTCACATTTTTAAGACGAAAAAAAAAAGAAATATACCGGAGAAAGAACACAAAATTCAAAGAATTCGAGAATGATAATAAATTACAATGACATTAAAGAAAACTATCATATATATATTCAAAAGGTAGAGAAAACATGGAAAAACAATTACACAACAATGAAAAAAGGGGGAAAACGAAAAATAATAATAAAAATAACAAGAAACTGGAGAAAAAAAATCCGAAGAAAAGGAGAGAAAAAAATGAAGAAAAATCCGGAAAATAAAAGATATTTTATTTTTATTTTCCGGATTTTTTTCCTTCCAGTTTCTTGTTATTTTTATTATTATTTTTCTTTTTCCCCCATTTTTTGTTCTGTAATTTTTTCCATGTTTTCTCTACATTTTGAACTTGTTTTATGAGTTCTGTTTATTTACTTGCAGCTTATGAGCAGTAAATGAAACTTATTGTTTTTCTTAATTTTCTTCCTGTTTTTTCCTTTTTGTATTTATTTATCGTGCTATATATATATACACACACACACATATATATATATACACAGTCCAGTCACATTAATGTGACCACTATCTACTTTCGACCTCAACGGTGACATTCACGTCACCGTTATGGATAGGAAAAAATCCAGTAGAATCCGGGGAATTTTAGGGATATTTATGGTCATCAAAATAGAACAACTAGCAATATTTTCCAGTTATGATTAACATTAAATAAAATTGAAATGTTATGTGCTAAGCTAATTCATAATTTTGAATAGTAATAAGCACTTTATTAGTCAAAAATAGTTGAAGATTTTTTTAAAAATTATTTTGAGAAGGGCTGAATAAAAATAAACTGAACAAACTTTTCAACTGATTTCTATAAAGGAGACCAGCTTTTACTCTCATTGCTCCAGATTACTTGCTTTCATTGATTTTCTGACCATTTAATGTGTTCTTTTGCCTACTTTACTCGTTTCTCGCGTTGCTTTTGATTTAAATGGGGTTTTTTCCTTGGAATTCTAACTTGTAGTCCAAATCCTGATAACCTTCTTCTTATTGTTCTTGAACTTACTGCAATACCCGCTGCATTTATTTCACATCTAATGGCATCTGATGAAATTTTTCTATCTTGAAGGCATAGCCGTTTAATTTTTCTATCGGCAGTAGCATTTTTTTCGGCCTGATTTCGCTTTATTTTCCACTGATTTCGCTCACTGGTTTCTATATTTAAGTAAGCAATAAACTGTGCAAAATAGCTATTTCGATAGAGATTTTTTAGAAAGCTTAGGAAATTTTTTGAAATATACAAGAACCAGGAGAAACAGGCAAATTCCAGTAGTCTACTGGATAAATCCAGTGGAGTTGGAAGCTAAACACTGGGCACTGAGGGGTTGAACTCAGAAAACAGCTCTTCCAAATTTACAGTGCCAACCGGACTGTGTAGTGTTCAACCTTGCACCCGAAAGGTCCTGGGATTGAATCCTGGAGAAAGCATGGATGTTCTTTCAATCTTTGTACTATCTGTCCTTACTGTGGGAGCAACGTTGCCCCCCCCCTAATATGTTGCCCCCTGAATGGGTGGCAAGTAAATCCCCCCTACCGATACCTGAATGGCGAGTGTCAATCAGATGGGCATTTAAAAAAATTTTTTACATCAGTGGAAAACTGTTTATTATCATCAAAGAAGACGACTTGTAAAACTTGATGCTTTTCCAAGTGTCAAAATGCAGGAAATAGTTGTATTAACCAAAATATTTAAAGATAACTGGTAGAAAATAATAATATTCAATTGATTTTAAAAAATTTTTAGTTGTAAGATCTTTCAGATTCAGGGTGGCCACTCAAATCAGATTTCAAATTTCCCTGATTTTTCCAGATAAAAATCTTAAAATTTCCAGGTTTTTGTTTCTTTTTTCTTATAAAGTGTAGGATGTGTACAAGAAAAGTGTCGGTATTATAAAATATTTCATTCAAAATATTATTTTTTTAACATATCATCTTGAAAAAAATAATTTATTTTGACAATTTGGCAAGATTTTTTATTTCATTTTTAATGTTTTGATAAAAAATTTTGAATCAAAAATCATTAATGCAACAATTGTAAAGATTTGTCAACAAACATTGCTGTTAGCGATTGTAAAAAAATGTGATTGGTTGGTTTGCTAGGAAAAAATAATTCATAGATTTCTTTGAATGGGAGTAGAAAAGCTTTCAGAAAAAAGGTGCAATATGAAGTCTATTATTATTAAATTATAACCAACTAATTTTTGGAGAATTTCATAAAGTTAAAAATACAAAAACATTTTGTCAAAATAGAAAAAAAAATTACCGACAAAGCATCAGAACAAACTTGAGCCATAAATGGATTTAGCCCCAAGGACAGAATTTAAAAACAGAAGCTAATTTCCTAATCCCTTTTTTCCACCTCCACCAGAATCTTTCCTAAATTGCACAGTCCCATAACGGTCAAAGGTGTCTACATTCGTTTAGCAACCATGGTAGAATTTTATGCGGCATTCTAGTTTAACAGAGCTGTAATGGAGCAAATTTTGATGCAAGCAAAGTATCGCTAAGTTGATGATATTTCAACTGTTTGGCGATACATTTCCGTTTAAAAAAAGTGGGTAAAATGGATGAAATAATTTAAATTAAGAAAATTAGTAAATAATTTAAATTGGTGAAATTAAAAAAATGATCAAAGAAAAAATTTCCAGCTTTTCTTTAAAATTCCCTGATTTTTCCAGGTTTTTATCCAAATTTCCCTGACATTTCCAGGTTTCTTCCAGTATAAAAAAAATTCCCTGATAATTCCAGGTGGGTGGCCAGCCTGAGATTTTAATCCATTCCTTGCCAAGAAAGCGCAAATACAACATTTCGTGAAGTTAAGAAAACTAAGCTTTATTAAAAAAGGTGGTAAGATATTAATGCTAACTTAAAAAAGGGATGTTTTTTATTGCTAATTACCAGTTTCAGTGAGAAAAAAACAACTCACAAACAAATAATTTCAGATTAATCGAAGCACATTTATCCCTCTATGCCAGTGTTTCCCAAACTTACGACTTTTGTGTACCCCTTGTAAATTTTTCGTAATGCTGTGTGCCACTAATAAAAAAATTAATGTATCTTTTTAAAAATATGTTTATTTTTCTTTTTCGGTACCAAATGTTGTAAATTCTATCCAGCGATCCGTATTCTGTGTTAAAAATAAAAATTATATTTTATAAAAATAATCAAAATAAGTGGAATTTATTACAAACCATTACTATAAAAAAATTGCTCAAAAGTTAAAAATCACAACTGGCTGTTGACACCACTCATTTTTAACTGTTAACCCTGTAAAAAAAAAAGCCAATAGAAAAATACGTAATCGCAAATTTTCATGGCTAGTTTTGTTCTTAAATAAAAAATGTTGAAATTTTCGTTTGTTGCAAGATTTTTTGCATAAGAACGCGTACCCTCACTAAACTGTTCCCGTACCCCTGGGGGTACGAGTACCATGCTTTGGGAAACACTGCTCTATGCCATAGATGAAGTGTTTCCCAAAATGTGTTACGCTTACCCCCAGGGCCATGAAAATTTACGATTACTTATTTTTCTATTGGCTATTTTTTGCAGAGTTAACAATTAATAATTAGTGGTATCAACAGCCAATTGTGATTTCTAACTTTTGTACAGTTATTTTATAGTAAAAAATACATTCATTTATTTATTACGTGCACAGCGTTACGAAAAATTTAGAAAGGGTACACAAAAGTCTTAGGTTTGGGAAACACTGCTCGATGGTATATGGTCTAAGATACTTTTTTGTTAAGTTTGTGTAAATATAAGTCAGGGCTCATACAGCCCTTAAAAGTTTTAAGAAATGGCTATAAAAATAGGATGAATTTTAATATATTCCCATTCACTACCACACTTAAGATTTCAGGGTAAATATATATAGCAGTACAAAATGTGATACTTAGGATTTTTAATTTTAAAGTAAAAGTAAAGAAACAAGATTATATTTTTTCATGAAAATGTTGAATAAATTTTCTAAGGACCGTACGAACCCTGGTATCAAAAGAAAGATAAAAAGAAAGACAACAATCAATAGGAACAATTATAAAATATTTATTCGAAATCACAACGTAAAAAATATATTTTGATATTTACATTAAAAAGCAGGTTTTAATTTACAGTAATCAAAACTGTAACAATTCATGTTTTAATAATTTCAAAACTTTTATTTTCAGAAATCAGTGCTTCATGGTCTGTGGTGTGCAAAAGTGTTAAATGTCCAGGGCAAAGTCCTTGAATACCTCTGAAAAGAGAAGTTTAATCACAAAGGGGTAAAAAAAAGAATGTATTCAACCAAAACACTAAGGGGAAAAAATTGTAGATGAAACTCCATATTATAATTTTTTTCCATGTAAATATAAGTAGAAATTATTCAATTGTATAAAAAAATATCAAAAAAGAAAAAAATCGTTTAAATTTTCCATTCTCAATTATAAGAGATATCAGGGTGCGCGGCCATGTTTCTCAACAAAAAATAAGCACTTTTTAGGCACTCAAAAAATATTTTTAAGTACTATATACATTAATAAAGTGCAAAATTTTTTGTTAATGTGGTTGTGGTACAGATTTTTAAACATACTTTCAATGGTTATTTTTTAATAAATTTTTATATTTAAATGAAGGTAGAAAAGTTTTTAATGCAAGATTTTTACTGTCAGGTCAAAAATCTATGAGTCAAAAACCGATATCTTTTGTGACATTGTATTTTCCTTTTATTTCAAATTTATATAAAATGTGTATCAATATTGTTTATATAATCCATATTTATACAAATCTGTATAAATATGTTCTTTTAAATTTTGAAGCATCAAATTTTAGAAAAAAGTTATATAATATATTTGACAAAAAATAACTTACTTATAAATATAAAAAATTTATTTTTTTTCAATAGGATTATATCACAATTTCATACATCTCAAGTAGAATAAATAAATAAAAATTGCCTACATTTAATAGGTTTTGTTTCATTATATATATTCCAATATTAATTTTAATTATCAAACCATTTCATGTATTTCAGATCAAGAACTCTTATAATATTATTTTCATTTATGTAAAAGGGCAAGCGATTAGTACAATAAATTATCTAGCCCTAAAATTTTTTAGTAAGAAGAAAGAAGTATTGAAAGAAGAAACATGCATTGCAAAAGAAAAATCATAAGAAATCAAAATCATCTTATCGAATCATTTTGATTATGTAGTATATTCTTTATACCTCAAAGTTGAAGGGGTGCTAAAAAAATTTCAAGATAGCGAATTTATATATGCAATGATAGTTGACAATAAGTCTAAATACAACAATGATAATTTTATTTTTATAAGTAAGACAAGAACAGTTATGTATCAAATAGAAAAGAATTGGTTTACAATAAACTTATATTGTGATTTTTCCAAAAAATGTCAATTTCTATTTCGGGAAAGATTCAACATAGCAAGATTTTGAGAATGTGCTCTTCGACATAAAAATTCTAATTAACATTAAGTGGATGTATAATGCCAATGGGAAAATATTTTTTTGACATAACAAGGTATTCAACACATCAAAGTTTGATAGATCGAGATAGATAAATATAAAATAATAACGAGATAGATAAATATAAAAGCAAATAATAACAAATTAATTGTTAATTTTAAAAAATATTTTATTAAAAAAATTATTATTTGCTCTAAACATAAGAAAACAAGATACAAGTTTTGTAGAGGTTTTTACCTCTAAAAAACCAGTGCTTATTTTACAATCAATCCTGTCAAAAACCAATTTTTAATGTCAAAAACCCTGACCCAAACTCATTTATATTATTTTTTTTTTAAGTACAGATTTTAGAAGTACAGATATTTCACAAAAATTTGAAATACATATTAGTTCCTAATATATTAAAGAAGAGTAAATTTGAGAAAAGAGCAGACAATTTGTTGAAATTTAACTAGTAAAACCATTTTTATTTAAAAATAAATTTTTTATGAGTGCTTACCAATAAATTTAGTAACCAGCAGACCAATTTACGACATTTCGTAGTGAATGGCCATCAATATAACTAGTCAAGTTTTGAAAAAATTCTTCAGCAATCTAAAATAAATAAATATATTTCAGATTATAAGTTTTAAAATTCAAGTTAACAGCAATAAAATTATATCTTTTAATTGAATAAACATTCATATTAGGGTTAAAATTTTACACAGCTCAGTGCAAAAAAGAAACTGCATTGACGCATGCTTCTTTTACAATCAGTTGGAAAATATTCAGTTGATATGTATTACACAGAGTGTCCCACTATTTTAATCATTTGTATTATTATATAACTGTGCATTGGAAAGAAAAATGAAAAAAATTTTGTTACAAAAAGGGCTTTAAATCATATCGAAAATTCACTAAATAACACTCCATTACTAAAAAAAAATTGTTTCCCATATTAATTGATGAATGATTAACTGAAGTAAAATTTTAAATTTTTAAAATGATTTCAAAAAATTCAAAAGACATTTTATGTTACACACACTTTAGTTCAAGTATAGTATCAAAAATAAAGAAATCAATTTTTAAAGTCCACTGTCCTTTTAATTTCAAGTTACATAAATATTACTTTAGATTATTTTTAATGCATTATGTTGTGCAAAAATTTTAATTGTGATAATTAACTAATTCATAATCTAATTCCAATTATGGAGGAAAGCAAAGAAATAAGAATATATTTACTCTTGTAAGAGAGATAATAAAGAATATAATTACTCTTGTAATTGTATTAATCTTAATGGAACTGTAATTGAAGAAAATAAAACTCCAACTTTAAAGGTGAATGTATCTGATAAATTAAATACAAAAACATATACTAAATGAAAGAAGTTTGTTGTCGCTCTGCTGTTTCTCAATTTATATTTTAAGAGAAAATAAATATTAATAAAAAACTTTCATGTTTATAAATGAAAAAAAAACTATAAAAATAAAATATATATATATATATATATATATATATAGGCTTTTCAAAAGTCTGTTTTAATAACAATTTAATGTTAATTACAGGGTGTTAGCTAGTTGAAGGACCTATAAGTCCTTCAAAAGCAAAATTTTACAAATTAACATTTTTACCACCAAAATATAAAACTATATATGAGACTGAGCAATAAATTATTTTTTGTGTCTCATAACCAATTTCCCCTAATAATGATTCTGATAGATTACGAGTAAAACATTTATTAAACAAATATAAATTTAAATTCACTTCTTTACTAGCGTGGGAGTGCTTTTCGGTACTTTGTGACCTTTTTACTCATAACAAGGTATACCTATATTGGGTAACGGGACATATGGGTATTCTTGGAAATAAGCTAGCTGATGAAACAGCACGAGCTGGCTCTAGTGTGAACCAGCCTTTGGAATTTCTCCCACATTATTCTGGGCATCTATATTCAAGGTCTATGGCAAAATTGCCCATGAGCAATGGCGCAACACAGAGACAAGCTAAGGAGCTGAATTGTGACTGTTCCAGTGTACATCAAAACGAGCATCTTAAGCTAAACAAGAACAGCTTAAGGAAGATCATTGGTCTTCTCACTGGACACTGCATCCTCAGGAGACACTGATACATTATGGGTATTGAATCCAACTCTCTTTTTTGAGGTTGTCGTCTTGAAGAGGAGACTTCACGACATATACTTTGTGATAGTGAGGTCTATTCTGCTCAAAGATTTGAGCATTTAGGGCAACATTGCATAAAGACCTGAGAATTGCATGATATTCCTGTCAGGTGTTTGCTGAACTTCGTTTTAGCTTTAAAGCTTTTTTGCTAATCACAATGTAGGGTTTGGGTACAATAGACCTCTGGTCAATGTGCCCCACTCTTTAGAGCTGCCCAACCTCTAAATTTATCTATCTAACATATATAAAATTAGTTTAAACCAAAAGCATATGATTTAAATTTTATAAATTGATTTATTTTTGGATAAAAAAAAAAAATTTTGTTTCAAGTATTGAGATGTTGGGAAATATTGTATTTTAAAGGGCACACTACCTAGTTAATAGAAATTACTTGTATACAAAGAAATTAGCACTTAAACTAAAAAATCAACTGAAGAAAGGAGAAAAATATGGTTAAAAAAATTGCTAATAGATTTAATTCCAAGAAATCAGTAGAAAATGATAGCAAGAATAATTGTAATAAAAATCGATAATTTCTGAATCAAAAATTTTGAAAAATATCTGAATTATACTTACATGTTCTGGCTTTGACAATGCTGATACATGAGGAGTTATAACTACCTGAGCAAGAAAAAAATTATAAATAATCTTGAAAAAAGTCATGCGTTATCATTTAACATCTTAATGAAAAATATTTTATTTCTCTTAAGTAATAACAGACAGTAAAAATGTTCTTTATTTTCCTTGGAAAAAAAGAAAAAAAAATGCCTTCTTCATTAACTAAAAAAAAATGCATTTCAATCACTTTCTTTTCATATTCATAGAAAAAGAAAAATTATTTATTTAAAGAGGAAAAAAAGCAGAAAAGCACATTAGCTGAATTAATAGAAATAAAAATTTATTTTTAATTTTAACAAATGTTTATTATTTTACTGTGCAATGATAAAAAAAAATATTAGTATTTTAAATATTTCTTTAATCTTTTGAACATTCCTTTAGATTATAAAATAAATCTATATAATAATAATATTGAATAAAATGTGAAGCCTAATTATTTTTAAACACTTTTTAAAATTTGAATTTAAAAGGACACTTTTTCCTTTAAGTTGCTTAAAATAGTTAGATGATAGTCACTGTTGCTTAGCAAAATTTACTCAGAGTAACAGCTTTTGCAGTTTTAAATAATGACTCACATAGTCATTCTCAAAATTAAATCAATTCTTCACAATCTTAATTTTTCTTAAGATGTTACACATTAAGCTACACCATTTAAAATGGGAATAATAAAGAAAAGGTTTAGTTGCAGACTTACATGCCATAATGTTTATTGTTGCCAAAAAAAGGGGGAAGAATTCAAATAATTTGTACATAATTATTAAGCAGATGGACCTAATCCATTAGGGTCATCTTTTGGACGTATCAGAGTGGGAAGGTCAAGGTATGTACAGTGAAGTTTTTCAACCTAAACAAAAGAACTAATTAAAAAGCACTTTCTTAGATTTTCTAACAATTTTGGCAACATGCACATGTGATTTCTATTGTCAACAGCAAAGAATAAGATAAATCGTTGAAGAAATGGAATCACAGCAACAGATAGTAAAGATATTTGACTTTTGAATAAAATTCTGCAAATTGACTTAGAAATCTTTGACTGTAATGATATATTTTCAATTTTTTTTAAATCTATAAATACCTCTTTCATTCCATGTGTAAAAAAATATCTCTCTGTGCTGCATCACTTAAAATAATTAAAAAAATACTTTTAGTAAATGCTAAGGTTATTATTTTAATAAAAAGTAATTAAATACATACAAGCTAACATTAAGATTAAACAACGAAAAATAAAACAAAGCAAAAAGTAAAATCAAGTTTATATTAAGTTTACTTCTGGAATATCCCACAGTTCGCTGGTTTCAGGTAAAGGTTCTTCTTCAAAAACATCCAGTACTGCTCCTGCTAACCAACCATTTCTAAACAAAATTACTCTATTTTAATTGTTTTTGAAAACATAAGATTAACTATTCTCATAAACTTTTAAGATCCTTCCCATACCTTAAAGCTTTTAGTAATTCAGCTTCAGATATAATACTCCCCCGGCCAATATTTATGAAAATTGGTTTCTAAGTAAAAAAAACATGTAAGAAGCATATTAATAGAAGTTATCACAAATTTTTTTTTGATAGATTAAATTTCAAATATAGTATAAGAGCTATTTTAGCAAATAATAGGAGAAATAGCAAGAATTTTAATAACTTAAAATAAAAAAATGAAAACAAGGGTTTTAACTCATTAACAAAAAACACACCTAAATCATAACTATTGGTTAACTAAGCAATTCAATTCTCTGACATAGTTGCTAACCTACAAGTTTTGGCTCCTTATAATATTTAAAGTAGAAGATTAGAAAAAACAAGTCCTTTAATTTTGCCAGCGCTTATAAATATCACTTGATACTTTGTACATATGTTTGAATTATTTAAAAGTGGATCAATATTATCATAAATCAAATTTATTAAACCAAGAATAAAATATTATTCATGGATGGGCCTTGCTTCAGATTTTCTTAAAGCATCTGTATTTTTAGCAAACTACATCTCAATGTTAACTATTTAGGACTGAGGATTCCAAGCCTCTAAACAGTATGACTCACTTTTCAGAAACTGAATCTACAGTGGCTTACTTTAATGCATTGAATTTTATAGTTTTCTTTAATATACAAGCATTTTTTAAAAGAGGTTTTCACAAATTATCAAAAAATTTGCAAAATTTTATAATGAATGCATTTATTATGAATCATGCATTTCATGTTGAACAATCAAAAATAAGTTATTATTAATCAATAATAAAAATCCTAGTTACAATTTATAACAATATATACAATTACTTTAACAAATATTTCATTTATTATTCCTTAATTAAATCATTAAAACAACGTTTTTAACTCATTAGCAATTTTCATACGTAACATAAAAACCAAAATAAACAAATTGACTAATTAACTTGTCACTTAGTATAATATTTGGTGATCCCACTTTTGCAAGTCCAAGAAATTTAAGTTCTCCTTGAATTGAGTGAGAGATCTTTAAGAGAGATCATGAGAAAATAAGGGATTTTTGGTTTTGTATTCAGAATGGACTCTCTACAATTTGAAGAATTGCCAATTACATATTTTTCTTAAATTTCTACACAGTCTGTTTCAATTCCTGCTATCATGCTTCATTTTTCTCTTAGGTGTATATCACATAGGTGTTGAAAGTATTGTGTTACCTTCAATTAAAAATGCTTCATATATTATTATTATTACCCTTCAATTTGAGTAATAAGATACTTTTCAGCCATTTTGTTGCACAGAGACAACAATCTGCTCTCTTTTAAACTTACAAATAGCTTTCGTTGATGACATCACAAAACAAAATAATCAGTTTTAGAAAGCTCAAACTATCTAAAATTTTACGAATACAGTCGTTCAATTTGGCATTAACTTACTAAAAATATTAGTGAACGTTTTTCACAGTTACAATTCAAGGAAAATAAAGAATTAAAAACTGTTAGGTGGCAAATCATTTGGTCACAGTGCTTTTGTGAACAAAATAGCTAAGTATTAAAATAATAAAATTACAAATTCGAAATAAAGATATTGGTTTAACAATAAACATGATTAATTTATTATACTCTTGTTAAATTTAGTAATTTATGTTTCTTTTTTTAGAAGGGTTGGCATGATTTAAATCATTTGATTTTCAAAAATACCATTGATTTATATCAATTGTGAGTTTTTTTTCTTATTTTAATGATCATTATTTTAAACCTATTGAGTTTTAAAAATAATATTAATTTTAAGTCGATAATAATTTTTATGCAACGTAATTAATAAATGTTTTTTTCCAAGTGTGATTTAATAAAAAAAAAAGTCTGATTTCATTGTTAATGAAGGTTTTAAGCAAAGCATTAATAAAAGGAAGATATATAGAAATTATAATATTTTAAAATCAAGTAAAAAAAAAAAAAAAGAAGAAGACTAAAGAGGGTAAGAGTGGCATGAAACTTTTAAAATATAATATAGGAAAACAGATATAGGAGACAGATGGAAGATGCAGATGTAGGAAGCCCCATATTATTTGCCTATATTCCCTTTAATTATTTGCCCCATATTTGCCTATAATTTTCAAACTGGGTCAGATACATTACCATACCAAAGGAGTTAATTATACAGGGTGCATAGCCAAATCTTTCAACAAAAAATAAGCACCTTTTAAATACGTTTTAAACACTCAAAAAATATTTTTAAGCACTTTATACATTACAAAATACAAAATAATTTTTAAAGACTTGGCATGATCATTAGAAAACAACTAGTTTCTGAAAAAGAACTCATTTCTTGATTATATTAGCCACCCTAAAAAGATCGAGAGATTTTTGGTTTGACTTCAGAGGGTGGAAAATGAAGCCTGAAAATTGAGAATATTTAGCAAAATGCAGTAGAGTTGCACATGAGAGTGCTAGAATCTCACCGAATCCAGCTCAGTAGACGCACATGCAGACTCCCCAGCATTTCATTAAACATGTAAAATGATTGGCGCTTTCATACGCTGTGGACCGACTGTTCGCCGAAATAGATTGTGGTACAAGGAATTGTGAAAATGTTGAATAGAACAATGTGAAAAGCATGATTTTGCGTAATACTTGGCAAAAATTGACATGGTAAAGAAAAAAATCTCATTTTTGAAAAAGGATTAAGCACTTTTTAAAAGCCCCTAATGAAAAAAACACCTTTAAGGGCTTTTAAAAAACGAAAATCGAAAATAAGCACCTTTACACTCCGTAAAAACGCTACGCACCATGTTATAGAAAAATTAAGATGATGTAAAATTATTAGTTGATAATGAAAACATTTCAATCATACCCATTTAATTTTAAGAATATTTTAAATACAAGGGATAAAACACATAATGTAATAAACACGTAGTTAGTGCATGACAATAATGAAGAAAGACTAATAATTTAAGATACAGAGTAATTTAAAATAATTATTTCTTTTTTCAGTAATATTTTTTGAGCCAATTTACTCTTTTATTGAATATCTAATTAAAAAACGACCTCCTTTCTTTTAATCTGTTTGCATTAGAATGTTGACCTTAGACATTACAATTATCTTACTTATTCAATAATTAGTTTGTAATAATTAATAATATTTTTATCCATCTTAGTTGGAAATATAACCTATTTTCGCTATTAAGTTGCTTTTAAATAATGTTAAGCATATTATAACATTTTACATAATACTTTTTAAATGTAAAATTAATTTTAAAAAAATTGATTTAATAAAAAAAATTGATTGCAATCAAATAAATCCATTTTTTTAAAATCATGATTTTTTACCAACCCTATTCTTTAGATAAGTTGCATGAATGCAAAACTCATCGTGTTTTTTTTTGTATCATTATTATTTTTCAAGTTAGAATGATATGAAATACAGCTTTAACATGCATTTATTATTATAACGTTAAATCAATTAAAAAACAGAATTACTCTTATATCTAAATTGAGATATTCGGAACACCATGAAATTGGGGGGAGGTAAATTCCATTTTAAAAATTAGATTTTCAGACGACCTAAATCCATGACTTTCTATGATTTTTTTTAAAAAATATAGTTAAAATCATGACATTTCATGACATATTTTGTTCAGTATCAAAATTCATGACATTCCATGGTTTTTCATGACTTTCCAGGTGCACAGTTACCCTGTAAATAACAGAATCACTCTTATATCTATTTTTCAAATTGCTTGCCTCATACGTGTTTTGAGATAACATAATTGCAGCAATCAAATATTGGAGAAAAATAAATTTGTAATAAATATCTGAAGTAATGTATTTAAATTCATAATTTACTTTTGTACATTTTTCTAATGCACTATTATTTAGCAGTCCAGAGGTGAGGGGAGTGGTGGGGAGAACATTGATTAAATAATCACACTTTGGAAGGACATCATCTAACTTAGTATAAATCCTGAAATAAAAATATTTAAATTTTAATAAAAATTTTGATATAAATTTCAAACATTTCAAAAAATTCATATGTTTTAATAAACTAAGAAAAAACATTTGTATCCTTAATTAAATGTAATTTAATCAACTTCCAGTTACATTATTTAAGACTGGATTTACAAACTAAATCCAAAGTAGTTTTATTTTAATCCATTGTAATCTTATAATTTTGAATGAAATTAAGTCTCTTTTATTGTTAAAGAAAATTAGCATAAGGTATAAACTTTATATGGATAAAATTGTTGTTGAAGGCTATTAAAGCAAGGGTTGCAATTGTTCTTGCTTTCCAGTGGCGTCATCTATAGCCAAGAATTCAACTTCTATCACACCCATACGTCACACCCGTTTATAGGGCGGACCCAATCATACATCCATTCATTCATCCACAAATCTTAATTTTGATCTGTACCAAGAAACGATAAATATCCAATTCAGTTCTCTCAGAGGTATAATTTGTTATGGGTACATGGAGGACTCTGTGACCCGACGAATGTAACGTGCACCAGTCACCATTGCATGTGGGGAATCTTCAGCTGGCTGGATTCAAACGGGAACCAAGCGCCCTGACAACCAGGCTAACCCCTCTACAGAAAAATTAGTTATTATTTTTCTTTTTAATTTCCATTATTAAAATCTTTAGGTTTCATACATGTTGGAGAGGTGTCTTGGGATTGAAGAATAACACAATTATTGTTAAATTTGTGTAATAAGGTGTGATAACAAGGTTGTTACACAGACAGGTGGTTAAAACAAGACTCATCTGTGTTATATCTAACACGTATCGCATCATGGAATAAGTGGCTGCCAACATAGATAGGAAAAAATTCAGTTAGATTTCACAAAATATAAATTTTATTATAATTGTTGCATAATGTACTAAATGTTTTACACATTGAGAATTTTTCAGTCATAATTGATTGACATTAAATATGCTGAAATGTTGCGTATCATGTTCGCTCATAATTTTGAATAGTAATAGGCAGTTAATTCATAAAAAATAATTAAGATTTTTTAAATAATTTAAAAAAGGAGCTCTGAATAAAAATAAAGTGGGCATTTTAGAACAAAAAAAAAGAAATTAAATTAAATTGATTAAAAAGAATTAAATTGATTCTATAAAATATCTCGCTTCATTATGTATTAGCGATACTTATTTAAATATTCAAGCAAGTAATAATCTGTGCAAAAATTCTACTTTAATAGGGATTTTTTTAGAAAACTTATTACATTTTAGGGGATTTTCTAAAATGTAAAAAAAACAGGAGAATTTTTATTAAAGCAGGAGAAACTAGCAAAATCCAGTAGTCTACTGGAAACCCAGTAGAGTTGGCAGTTACGGTGGCGCTATCACTAAGATATGGCGCTTCTGTGTTTCAGCTCTAGACCGTGTATGCAACATACACTATAATAAAATATTAGGCTCTATTATGAGAAGCATGCGGCAAATGCACAAGGGTAGATCACTTTCTGCGAGCAAGTAGTGGGTCCTCTTTTCCTGTCTCTTTGTGTTGCAGCTCCTACTTCACCTATATTTGGACATCATCTTTGGCATATGATCTCTCACACTCTCTAACTGCAAATTTTCAAAGCAAATGTGCTACCTCTATTCAACCAATTAAACAATAGCACACAGCTGAAGTGGGAGTTACTGTTCTCCTTATTATAAGATAAAGATCAAAATACAATATACTCTCGATGTCTCAAAAACCTTGTCATGTTATCAAAATACAGTACACTCTCGATGTCTCGAAAACCTTGTCATGTTATCAAAATACAGTACACTCTTGATGTCTCGAAAACCTTGTCATGTTATCAAAATACAATACACTCTCGATGTCTCGAAAACCTTGTCATGTTATCCAAATATAGTACACTCTCGATGTCTCGAAAACCTTGTCATGTTATCAAAATACAGTACGCTCTCGATATCTCGAAACCCTTGTTATGTTATCAAAAAACAGTGTACTCTAGATGTCTTAAACTTCTATGCCTCAAAAACTTCGTTATGTCAAAAAAACATTTCCTTCCTTGGCATTATATATCCAACTAATGTTAATTTGAATTCCTATGCCGAAGAGTTACTTACCAAAAACCTTTTTATGTTGATTTTTTATGGAAATAAAATATTAATTTTTTTTGGCAAAATCACAATGTAAGTTTGCTATAAACCAATTCTTTCCTATATAATGCATAATTTTTTTTGCCTTACTTTTTAAAATAAAATTATCCTTGTTGTATTTAGATTTATAGTCGACTATCATTACATACATATTTAATAGTAGTTATTATTATGTTTCATGACTCAACTTTTTAGAAAATATTTTTCTACTTTTTAGAACATGCTCTGAACTTGTTATCTCGAAAACTCGCTATCTTGATATTTTTCTACCTTCCCTTCAACTTTGAGATATCGAGAATATACTTAATTACAATGAATTAACAGGTGTGCTTTATAAGATCATGGAGGAGGTAGTAGAAGTAATTTACCCAAGTAACTGTAATAATGATATCAGGTAATCATTTAAGTGATTAAAAAAGAATTTGATAACTAACAAGAACTCTCTGAAAAAGTAAATAAAACTTACTCATCAAAGTAACACTGAGAGCCAGGAGCTCGAGGTCTTCGAGCAAAACCATAAACAGTTGTACCCCTCGACTTCAAAAAACTTGCAACTAAGAAAAATTATCCAGTTTCAAATTTTATAGAAATAAGAAAGGCATAATTGTGAAAAACAAAGCTACATTTTCATAGATGGAATAATACAGTATACTCTCTATATCAGGGTTGCCACAGAAAAATTGAACAAAATAGTTGCTTTTAGTAGCCTAAAACGTGAAAATAGTAGCCAAAAACTAGGAAAATAGTTGCCTAAATAAGAACAAAAATTCATCAAAAATATGACTAAAATTTTGTTAATGGCTTAATTGTCATATGCCATGATCCATTCAGTCAAGTTGGTGGCAAATATGATCCTTTTTATATAAACGTAAATGTTTATATATATATATGAAAAGTGATTACTCAAATTCGAAATTCCAGCATCATGATATGGTAGAATTTTTTTCTTTTAAATCGTGTGGAATTTCGTAGAAATAATCAATAAAAAGGCGATCGAGAAATGAAATAGACTTAGAATGGAGTCTGTGCAGATTGAACGATTTAAAAAGTGAAGACTCAAATTTACTAAATTTTTTAAGAAAAAAAAAATCAGTGCGTTCAGAAACCATCTTGTGGGGTGTAGATTTTCCACCCAATTTATGCTTTAAAAAAAAAACATTGCTAGGAGTACAGAAAAGTCTCCCAATAGTCCCTGAAAATAGTTGTTTTTTATCCTTTTCAGGCAAAAAAAGTTGCCATAGTAGCCTCATGCCAAAAATAATTGCAAATAGTTGCATTTTAGTCGCCTGTGGCAACCCTGCTATATCTATATCCTAAAAACCTTGCAATGTCAAAAAAAAAATATCCCCTTGCCATTATATATCCACCTAATGTTAATTTGAATTCTTATTTCAAAGAGTTCCAAAAATTTGTTACGTCGAATTTTTTTTTTAAAATAGAAAAAGAATTTTTCTGGAAAGATCACAAAATAGGTTAATCGCAAACCAATTACTTTCTACTTAATGCACAATTATTTTTGTCTTATTTTTAAAAATAAAATTATCATTGTTGTATTTAGACTTATAGTCAACTATCATTGCATACATATTTATTAGTAGTTATTCTTATCTTGCATGATTCTACTTTTTAGAGTAATATTTTAGAATATATTTTTCTACCTTTTAGAGCATATTTCATTCTGAACTCGAAATCTCGAAAACTTGTTCGAGATATTTGATCACAAAACCAATTCTTTTCCATTTAATGCACAATTATTTTTTTCTTACTTTTAAAAATAAAATTATCATTGTAGTATTTAGACTTATAGTCAACTATCATTGCATACATATTTATTAGTAGTTATTCTTATCTTGCATGACTCTACTTTTTAGAGTAATATTTTAGAATATATTTTTTTACTTATCAGAACATATTCAATTCTAAACGTACTAACTCGAAACTCTTTTAGCAACCCTTCAACATTAAGGTATTGTGGGAAGAGTTGTTATCAATAATGTCAACCTTCATCTATGATATACTAGGAAATTGAAACTGTATTTTTGAAGTGGTAGATTACACTACAGTATCAAGAATAAACTATACATCATATTTTTTCAAAAATTTTAAAATGAATCCTTTTTCCACTCCATTTCTCTTCCAACCGAGAAAGAAATTTTCAATCAAGGAAGGAAATTTATCGAAATAATTTTCAAGATGTAACATAAATAAATAATATTATTCAAGTAAATTCAAAGTTTCTTTAAATATGAAATGTGAATCATATTTTAATAAAAAAAAAAACAGAATTTGATGATAAGTGTACCAACCTAGAACTTAACAATAGAATCAACTGTGCTGTTACATTCCGAGGTTGCGAGAAACACCTATTGCTATAGATTTTCTGCAATTTTTAAATAAATCTGTAGAACTTATTGCTCAAGAACTCTAGTGCCTAACATATAAGTTTCTTCATTGAATTTAGCATCATAGCTATTGTATTTAACAAAGTTTAATTTTGGCAGCTCAAGTTTCAATGATTATTAAAGCTGGCGCTTAGCACATGACATTTCAAAAATAAAATACTCATAAACTGCATTTCAAAATTATAATATTAATGAATAAATAAATAATTTAATTATTAAGCAAAAAATAATTTATCTGATTCTTGATACTTTTTATAGTTGCAAAAAAGGGTAAAAAATTAGCAGTTAAGACTGTATACTATGCTGGTAGGGAAAAAATATTTTTATTTATCTTTAAACTGATTTGCTCATTCTTAGATCAGCCTAATTACTAATTAACCAGCTCACTCAAACTTTGATACATTTCCTGCCTTGCTATGACTTAGACTCCCTAATTTGTCAGTCTGCTCACTCTTTGATTTGCTTTCTGTATTTTCTTCCTGTATTTAATTACTTTATTAAAAATTATTAATCATAGAAACAGTTGTAGTTAAAATTTGTGAGGTTACTTTATGCCTCAAAGATTTTTTTTCTTTTGCAAACTTTTTATGGCATGCAACAATACAGGAATAGAACATGCAAATATTTTACAATAACTTACTGCCAGATCCCATATTTCCAACACCTAAAATTCCAACACTCAGCTCATTTAGTGATCGATGATTAGAAAAAACATTATTTGGCAACCTTTAAAGAAATAAATTTTTAAGAATATATTTTTGTTTATTAAGATTACTAATGATCAACAGATAACTTTTAAATATAAGACATTTTCAAAAATGGATAAGTCATAAAATAAATATGTTCAGTTTTTCAGACATGTGATTGCTGATAAAAATAAATATCAGAATTTTTTTTCTCAATGCGTAATTTTTTTTTTCAAAAAATATTTCATTTTCAGTCTTTTTGTACATGAAAGATTCAGTTTTATGCACCAAATTAAAATTTATAAAATTTAAAAAGAGAAAAAATGTCTTAATCAAATAAACTTTTTTCTCATGAACACATAAAAGAATGTATACATTGAAATATATATACTGAATTCCACCTTTCTCACACTTGTTGCCATTGTATCAAAAATTTAAAAAAAAAAAACATGAAATACACGGCAATAACTGAACAAAGATTTGTGATATAACCCAGCGTTTTCACCACAGAGTGAGGATGCGAGAATCTCACATATTTTTTTCCTTTTCTCAGATGTGGGATTTGAATTTCCAGCACCACATTAATATCGAAGTTTTAAAAAATCATGTGGCAACAGCAGAAGATTAAAACCTCGCATTCACTTAGTGCAAATCGAGCGCATCAAAAAGTAATTACTCGAATATGCAAGCTAAATTTTGCATATCGTGATAATATTGGAATTTCAAAAACTAAACAATTGCATTCAATGCAAAAAAAAAAGAAAAAGAAAATGTGGATTTATGACGATATTCAGTGCGCTGAAAAGTGATAATTGAAATGCACAATTTGAAATTTTAATGTTGTAATACCACATTAAAAATTCATTCGATCTAATTGCAGCTAAATAAAAAAGGGAACAAATCTATCATATCTTTTAAATATTTGAATTGTTATCAATTTTATACTTTTGTGTTTGCTTCAGTAGCTCCTTAATTTTAGCCAAAGTTATTATGGAATCTTGTGTTCTCAAAGTTGCGTTTTTCTCTAACAAATCTGGGTAAAAAAAATAATCTTTATTGTAGTGAATGAGAATTTAGAGAGTGCTGGTAAGGGCGGAATAAATGTTTTGTCAACGAGATTTTGCATAAGTAACGAAATTTATACTTTAGATTAGTAGAATTCCGAAAAAATTTTGTCGGAATATAAATAATTGATTCAGTCCACGAATCAAAGGTCTTGAGAATCTCAGATATTCATGAATTAGCAGAAGAATCACATACCTTATCATGTTTAATTTTTCTTAAATAATTTCTTTCAATTTTTCATAATAGATTCAAATTGTTCAATAAAATTATTTTCACACCAACTCTTATTTAATGACACTGCACACGTCCCTACATGAGCATTTATCTGTCAATGGTTGATGCCTAAAATTTACAACTTACCTTTTTTTTTTATTGAGAGTCTAATTTTAGATTGGTTTCATTTGGTTTGTTAGATTTTTTTTTATTGCAAAAAAAAAAAAAAAAAAAATTTGAAGATTNCAATTGTCTTCACCAGTGTAAAATACTAACCAAACTTTGGATTCTTGACTTTTCCAACATAATCTTGATTTTCTTTCAGAATTTAAAATGTGGCAAACAACATACTCGGCTATTAGAGAGGTAAAGGAATCCCCGCTGTGTCTTGTCACAGTAAATGGTGGCTAAATAAGAAGAAAATTAAGTGAGTTTTATAAGCACAAAATAGGCATAGACAAGCTTTTTAAAATAAGAGTAGATATGTCTATATGAAATAATAAAAATCATTATACAAAAAACTATTATTGATATTGAAAATACACAGGGGAAAAAAAGAATATACATTAGTGTCCATAAATTGTGAAAATGTCATCTAGTTAAGATACAAAATATTATTAATTGAGCAACCACTATTTCAGCTCAAGGTTTTTATTTTATTTGGATACAGATAAGCATTAAAAAAAATCTCAAATGGATAGCTTGATTGAGCAAAATTGTATACAAATCCAATGGCATACCTACCAACATTGGAGAAATAAAATAATGGAGATTTTACTAGGGACATTTTTTTGGGCTCCGAGTTAAGTTTTGATGCATCATGCATAATTATGTTAAGTCAAAATTGATAATAATATACAGTAATTATATTTAGCGAAGTAAAAAATATGTATATAAATCTTAATCTACAGATTTTTTAAACCATTGTTTATAATTACTTAAACTATAAACATTCAACACGCTGCAGTACTGACAATAGCACCATCTATTGAGGAATAAGAGAAATATTCTTGCCATTAGGGGATATTTTATCACCAAATTAATTTTAACAAATACGAAGAAATTTGAGAATTACAGGTGAACTGGAAATAGGGGTAAAATACAGAGTCTTCGTTAAAAAACAGGAGACTTGGCAGGTATAGATTGGGAAGAACAAATAACACCTTTCCTCTATCAATTAAATATTGAAAAAATTCAGTTATTGATTAAAAAGAGTAATGAAACTTTATCCTAAAATAGAATGAGATCACTAATTATTCAATCTCAAAAATTCAATTCAGATCTTAAAAACAAAAGAATCTTAATTATTTTTTAGCTGGTTATTAAATTTTAAAAAAAAGAATTAGTTATAAAGATGTGAATATTTTCTTCCTTTTTTACAATAATTTTTTTTTCTTTGCCACTAATAAATAAGAATCTGGAAGTACAGAAAAATAAAAACAAAAAACCTGCCACATACAAATCCTGACACGCTGTTAAAAAAAAACTTTTATTTTTAATTAAAAAATAAAATATTTGAAAGTGTTCAAACCTCTTGAGGAATCGCTTTCAAAAGACCTTCGATGCCTATAAAAAATTAAATAAATAAAACATTACTGTAAGCAGAACTAAACTAACAGAAACTAAACAGAACAACAACAGAAACTAAAATTAATATAAAAAATTATGCTTTTATTTACCAGCCCAAGTACTGTGAGCCCATTTTAATTGCGGCATGAAATTGTGCAATTTCACAAGAATATCAGAATCACAAACAGCAATTTCCACATCTTTAAGAATATCCTTACATTTTTCAGTCAGTGATGAATCAATCCCAAAGTTATCTAAAACTAGAAAAAAAATTTCAACTGTATATGCTCAAAATATTTCCAATTTGCTCTGAGTTACCATGTAACAAATAAACAAATTAAAGAGACTTTCATCAGAAAACTAGAACAATTTTTATACTAGTTTTGAAATAAAAAATAGATAATGAAAGCTCTCTACAACAATTTAATTTTTGAATCCTAATTTTTTATGATAGTAAAAACAATTTGTTTTGTAAAACATGCCCACTATGGCTGTTATCACTTTTTCTTTGACACCGAAATTTTGTGAAAGAAAAAAATTTAAATAAACTTTGTATTTGATCAGAAACTAATTCTAAATTTTAACAAAATGAGACTCAGTGCATATCCTCAGATACATTAGTACATAGCAGCTAAACTTTCTAATTCTTCATGAAATAAATAACTCATAGAATAAATAACATTTCTAAAAACAACTACGATTTTAACCTTAACATAAAAAAAAATCATTTTAAAACTAATGGTGGCATCGACAACATTTTAATATCATAATGTTCTTTAAACAGTTCTCTAAAACTCTTCAAAATTTTATATTTTTTTCTTTTAATAGTTTTTTTCATTATGAGACTAAAATCTGAAAAGCTAGCCGAGACAGCAATGATAAATGGAAGATTTTTTAACAAAGAGAGAAGCAAGATATATACTATATATATTTTATTTTGTACTTAAGGATTATCCTGTTGACCTGTGCTTTGGGATTATCCCATCGAACAGTCAATACTAATGAAAATGTGCAAATTCTTGGCGCCATCATAATGAAAAGCAATTTCCAAAATAAACATTCTAAACACAAAAATTTAAGTGTAAAAATATGTAATAAAAAGTGTAATATAAAGAATCAAAACAAAGTAAAAACTTCTATTTTTTTCAAATAATTACACATTGAATTATTCTTCAATCTAACTATATACATTTCAAATATTATTATAAATAGGGCCCTATAAATTATGCGTCCAGAATGCGGCGATTTTTAAAAATTATGCGGCAAGGATGTGGTGTCTTTTAAAAATTATGCATGCAGAAGTTATTCCAGAAGCTGCGTTTTCCTTCAAACTCTGTCTTTGTTTTGTAAAAATTTGGTCGTAGTAGGATACAGCTCTTTCACAATCTACTGAATTAGGAAGCACTGAGAGCACTTGTCTTGCTTTTTTTGTAAGTTCTGGAAATCTCTCTGAGACTACCTCTGAATTCCAGAATCTAAGTCCTGGTTTGAACATTCTTTTACATATTCTTTGTAAGCAGCATACTCGAGTTTTATATCTCGACCACTCATTCCTGGAATATTCTTGAATACATCGTCGTCTTCAATATTGAGGTTGACTATTTGTTCTGGATCGAAAACTCGATCAGCTTTCATGAAGTTTAATGCAGGTTGACTAAACTTGGGCCCGCGTTTTTTGAATACGTCTAGTTCTGGAGAGTAGTAAGTATTCAACTTTGCAATTGTTTTGTGAAACACTTCTTGAAGAAATACGTTGCGTGAATCTTTTCGTGAGTATGATGCCTGAGAATTACATCGAAGTTTAGACCGCAGATCAAAAATCTTATTGTAAGCTTTGTGAATAGATACACCACATGTTTCGAAAAAGAGAAGAGTATCCATTAATATCTGAGCGTGTTCTGCAATGAACTGAAAGTCTTTGCAAACGTACTTGCTTTCCACCAAAACTTTGCACTGATTGAGACAAGCAGTGTCAGGAGTAAGGTTTATTTCACTGCTAAAAAATTCTATGTAAACATTACAATATTCAGCATGATATTGCACTGATTTAAACCAGGAATTCCACCGTGTCTTTATTAGTGCTGGACAAAGTTTAGCTTTCTTATTGTCATCTGTTAAAATCTTTAAATAGCGGCGCTTTCTTGCAGGACAATGCTTGAACAATTTCTTAAAGTTTCCTGTGAATTTGTCCATCTCTGTCAGATTCTTGGAAAGATCTGACCACCTGACCAAAAAGATTCTTGGAATTGAAAAAGAAGATATATTTCAATTGAAAAAAAAACCCTTAAGGAGAAATTTATCTGGTATACGAATACATTTTGCTGCGATTACGCGGAAAATTGTAAATTATGCGGATAATTGTGAATTATGCGGGTTTCCGCATCTTCCGCATAATTTATAGGGCCCTAATTATAAATCATTTTCGCAGCCAAAAATCCTTGATAGCTTTTAAAGCGCAAACAAACAAGTCATTATCCTTGTGCAGTCATAGACACATAAATTCGTTTAAATACGCTAAAGAAAACTAATTTGCATAGTCAAGGATTACATAATAAATATAATCAAATTTGCAGTTATTGGCGCAGAAGCTACTTTTTGGCAATAATATTGAGTTTGGTGGAAATGATTCACGGAATAATCCCAAAATACAAAAATGGTCAATGGGATAATCCCTAAATACCTTTTATTTAAATAAATAATTGAATATATATAAATATAGTTACTTGGAAGATCTATTTCTTTCACTTCAATTTGAGGCATTGCACAAGCTCTTAAACATTGAGCCAATTTAGATATTTTTGAAAGTACGAAAATTGGAGGCAAACTGAAAATTCCTGGTGATGAAAAGCATGCAGCCATTTTTCAGAATTTTTTAATTCAATTTCTGCAAAGCAAAAAAAGAGAAAAATATATAAATTTTAGTAGAAAATTTCTTATTATGACAATTAGATACCAGAAATTAAACAATCTTACATTGCAACTAATTATAATAATTTGAGCAATAAGATATTTTGAAATTTCCATAACCATGCTTTTAGAGACTCTTTATTATGCTTCTTCTAAAAAATTGCCGTCAATCGATCTCAAAAAGAAAAAATTGCCTTTATTTTGTGACACTGTGTTTACATAAGAAAGGTGATGTTTCCTTTGACTTTCTTTTAAACAAAAATTAGCGCACAACTTTAACTACAATTTTGAAAATTTATTTGTTAACTATTCATTTTTATAAAATTAAATAACTAAGAAAACATTTCTTATAAAACAAATAAACAGAAGATTTCAAAATAGTCCCTAGAACAAAATGGTAACCAATTAATGAAGAAAACAATCTGTTGAACCAAAATATATATATATATCACCAGAAAATAAGAAAAAATTTAAAAGGGGTATAAAAAAGATATATTTTTTTAAATATAAATGTATATAAGTTCAAAATGTAGAGAAAACAAGAGAAAATTACAGAACATTGAAAAAACTTATTGTTTTTCTTAATTTTCTTTATGCTTTTTTGTTTTTATTTATTATGATATATATATATATATTCAAACTACTTATCCATGATGAAGAGAGTGCTGATAATATAGACAGTGTTAAGCCTGGGGAGATTTCCATATCGCAAATCACCAAGACTACCCGGCAGTGGCCAACGAGAAACTAAAAAAAAGACATCACAGAAAGGGTCCAACTCGAAAGGTATAACCAGGCAAACATCTACATATTTTTTTGTAACAAAAATTTGCAAGTTTAGAATCTATTTGGCACCTTGGCGATTGTAGTAGGTGCAACAGTTAATGATATGGAAATTATCCCTTAAGCCAGCCTATAACCCTAAGGATAAAGAAGGTATGTTTTCCTAATCCGAGCAAGTACTTAGAGAATCAACAAGAGGAGTCAGCAACTATAGTTTGTCTAAGCTAAGAATTCATCCTGCAACAAAGTCTGAGGCCGTGTGGTGCTATGGAAACAAAAATGGTGCATTTTGGGGAGGGTAGCTTCACTCTACACAATAGACCGAAAAAAAAGATTCCCTTTCTCTCTCCGACCCGAAACAGTGACCCCGCACCCCTACTTGAAATAGTCATACCTCGTTACCATAGTCACCGCCACAGGCCCAGATGAATATCTGGGGGAGCTCTTATTTCAGACAAACTATAGATCTCCAGCATAAAGTATAATTGCAACAACAAAAATAACATGTTTAGGCTACTGTGCTCATTTTAACAGAAGATATCTGTGATGAATAGAAAAAGTCTTGATGACACTGTAATGACTGGGGCTACTGTAATGGCACAAGTAAATTCAATCTCATTTTTAGATTAATTTTTTTTAGAACTCAAAACATAAAAAATCGCTAAATTCACTTTTGTCTGGATCATAAAAGCATCTATTAAAAATTATTTTTAATTAATTTAAAATTGTGTGAAATCATTTTTATTCATTCAGAACAATCGGGCAAGCATATTTTAAGGTCTTAATTAATTAAAATTTTAAAAATAATGATAACAAGTTATCATTATTTCAAATTTTAATTAATTACTGATTAATGTGTGTAAACAATTAATTATGGATTAAAATTTAATTATTTATTCATTTACGTTCACTGTTTTACGCTCTTATTTAAAATCAAGATATTTAAAAGGTTTTATCAATAAATTTAATTGTTGTAAGCTTAACTCACTTAAAAAAGTCAAAACCAAAAAAATGAATAAGTAAATTTTTTCATGCTTATAAAAATTAAAAACATAAACAGAAATGATATTTATTTCCTAATATCACTTTCATGCGCTTTTCAAATTAAGAGCAGAAGAGGTTAAAAATTATACGGTCTGAGGAATAGTCGCTTCTTTATCCTCTATCTTTGATGTGAACATCAAAAGATCTCCTAATTGCTCATACTAATATAAAAAATAACAAAAATTATAATAAAGAGCAAGTTTTGTAGTTTAAGGCTTCAGATAAGGTATTCTTACTCAGTAATGTTAATTTTTGTGATAAGAAATAGGAAAAAGCGCAAAACCTCAAATACGGCTGACGATCTTACAGCTGTTTGTTTACAATGATCTTGCTGCCTATTTCTGTTAACTCGAGTAAGTGATTAGGTGTCTCTGATTAATCTTTTTAGCACGCTTGCAGCTTACTTAATTCTTAAAAGAAAAGAGATTATTTGTTGGTTTTTTTGTATCGGATCATTCTTACTGAATGTGATTCACGCACATTCGATGACCATCGAGGTGTGAAAATCTGAATGGTTAGGCTGACCAACATCCTCAGAAAGCTTAAAAAACTGATGACACAATTTCTAAAAAAAAAACATTCGAAAATGGAAAATTTTGCTACCAGTTTTTAAGTTTACTGGGAAAGTGATAAGCTTAATTAGTGAGAATGGTTCTTAATAACTCATTTGATCAAAGCTAATTAACTATTGTCAATTGTCGGTGGAATGCATCTTTAATGATCTGTTGTTGTTGCAGTTAATTTACGTCGCACTAGAGCTGCACAAGGGGCTATTGGCGACGGTCTGGGAAACATCCCTGAGGATGATCCGAAGACATGCCATCACAATTTTGATTCACTGCAGAGGGGATGGCACCCCCACTTCGGTAGCCCGACAACCTGCGCGCGAAGTCGAGCACTTTATGGTATAACAGTTTAAAGAGGACCAATACCGCACACCCTCGGTCCCTAAGCAGACTGATCCAAGTGGTCACCCACCCGCACACTGACCGCAGCCAGTGATGTTTGAGCTCGGTGGTCTGCTGGGAACCGTGTCTTAACGATCAGTCCACTACGGGACCTTTACTGATCTGAATACCAGCCTGATGATCTGAATACGAGCAACGTGTGTACTGCACTAGTGCAATTTATTTCGAGCAGATGACGGTAGTTACCACCGGATCTCCGCATCATGTTCTCCAGTCGTTATTTGCGGCTCTGAAACATTAGCTCCATTACGTGCATTATCGGGAACAGTGGAGTTTAAATGACTTACAAGGTACTATCAGAGATAGAACAATATTATCAAAATCTCAGCATTTAGACTAAGAAATCGAATTTAAACTACACTGCTTCAGAGCCAAAAGAGAGAAAAAAGCATCTAGTTTGGTTACATTAGAACTACACTAATGGACTATTGGTAATGGTTATTTGGAATTTCTCTTTTATGATGATCTGAAGATAGTACTGGTGTACGCACTCACTAGTCTAAGACAATTTAAATCAGAGTGGACAGCCTATTGCCCAACCGATGTAGACTTTTCTGGCTGTGAAATCGCCGGGGATAGTGTATTAAAAAGTAGAATATGTTGAGCCACTTTGCTTTTTTAAATAGAATGCACGGCCAAGATATGGTAGGCGAAAGCTCTACCCACTGAACTAACTGGCAGCTGAGCATTTCTCGAACACCTGCCTCACATTTCGTAATGATAAAACAATAAGATACATTGAAAAAAGAGAGATTTAAAAAAATAATGCGTCTTAAACCTCATTTTTCTGAAAAAAATTTAGAAATAAAAAAATAAGGATAATCTTGTTTCGCTAAACAAGCACGGCTCAATGATAAAATATGATTTTTTTTTTTTTTTTTTAACATTACAGATTAATTCCTTTTAAAAACCATTCCTTAGTGAAATACTTTTATCACAGTAAATATGCAAGCATATCATTGAGTAGGAAAACAAATTTCAGGTTCATAGTTCCATTTGCATAAAGTTAATATTCTTCTATTTGCATTATACATTTGTGTTGTCTAAACCGTAACATAGAAAATCATTTACACTTAATTAGGAAAATATTGAGCTTTTAAAAGTTGGAAATTAAATTTTTCATAATTTATTTTTTGAAAAGCTCTTAGAAGGATGATTTGTAAGAATATAAATTCTTAAAAATAGTTAATTTTTTTAGTAATTGAAATTTAGAAAAACAATTAGCACTTTTGAAGATATGTTTTACCTTTATTAAAAAAATTGATTTTCAAGTATTCTTTATTTTTATTTTAAATAGCATTGGCATTTATTACTTTTTTTTGTTTTCACAGGCAAAAACTTGAAATTCTAAAAGAAAAAGGGGAAAAAAAAGGATGCAAATTTCATTTTTTTTTAAATACTGTTAAACATTAAATCGGGTGTTTTGGCAAAAATTTAAATTCCTAAAAATAAAATAATTTTTTCAAACATGTTTTATTTACAAAAAATGCTTAGTATCTTGAAACCATGATTCCTTAGTTTTAAAATTGGCACTTTAATTTTACGTTAAAGATTTTCATTTGATTGGTAGAAAATTGGTATGCCAATTCCATAAATTAAACTTCATACCAAAGAGTGCAACTCTAGCTGAAAAACATAACATAAAATATTGTTTGCTATAAATTCGATTACGAGACATTCTGTAAAAGTTGGTAGTTCTCAGAAAAATGGTCATTTCATGTTCCTAAGTAAAGTCAAAATTATTTTATTCAGTGACGTAAATAAACTGTTGTTATTTGCTAATTAGAATTCAAATAAAATTTCAAGATATCTTTTAAATGCAAATCATTACACCCTCATTGCGTCCCCATTCACACATGTAGTTAAATTAAAAAAAAAAAATTCTTCTACATTTCAGCATGCATAATTTATTAAAAGTACTAGATTTTATTTATTTGTTATTTGAGTATATGTAAGCTACATTTTTTAACATTGGTTGCTATGGCGATATTATAGAACAAATTTTTTGTGTAAATAAAAAGTGTTATACTTCTTGCAAAATGGAATTATTTTATTTTAGTTGAGTAGTTTTTTAGAAGTGAAAGACGTGATATTGCACTTTCTGGTAGAATATGTTAACATAATTAAATTAAGTTTTATCCATCATATTGTCTTTACATCTAAGGCAATTCAAAAATATACTAGCCAAATCTAGTTTGTGCAGCACAAAAAGAAATAACTTTGTTTTCAGTTGGAAAACATTCTAGTGAACATAGATCTTAAGCATTACATAAATGTAAGCATTTTTATTGTATGTCATTCCCTCATTTAGAATAAAATTAATAAAAGGAGACAAAATTTTCTTTTTCTTTCGTTAAATAAATAAAAATGTTTATCCATAAATATTCTGTATTTGAGAATGTAACTAAGCCTATTAATTTTTAATAAAATTGTTCATGGAAGAAATTTAGTATTCCCTCATTTTTCTAACTAATAAAAATAATTATTATTCCAGTAAATTAGATACAGAATGGCTTATAATGTTTTTTTTTTTATTAAATTCGATTTAGTTGTACCAGTACACAAAATTTTGAAGAACAAATCTGTTTGAGGTCATTTTTTATTTAAATGAGCACTTTTCAGAGAATGACTTAAATACACATTGTCTCAAACACGTTTATTACAGGATAATATAAAATAGCTGTCTTGCATTGATTTCAATAGAGGATATAAGGATTATTTTCATTCTTATTTAAAAAATCTAAATCTAAAATTATACGAGATTTAATATCCATATACAGTGGAACCTGTAAAAGTGACCACCTGGGTAAAGTGAACGCCTGAGTAAGGTGACCATTTTCTACTAGTTTTATTTCAAGAGTCCTTTATAAAGAGTCTTCGTAAAGTGACCACCTCTATATAGTGACCATTTGACTTGGTCCCGAGGGTGGTCAATTTAGACAGGTTCCACTGTAATTATATTTAAAACAAATTAACAGCTTAACTTTAAAACAAAAAAGGCAAATTTATTAATTGAACCCTCGACACATATCAGTTATGTAATTTTTTAAATAAATAAATAAATAAAAATAATTTATGTTAGCAAGATAATTCGTGTGAATTTATGAAGCAAGTTTAGAATTGTTGTTAAGGTAATGCCGGCTCTAATGGGCTAAAATGTTATAAGTAAACAAATGTAGAACTTATAATAAACACAAAACAAATATTTTTTTTACAAAAAAAATTTATTATCAAACATTTATGATGAAAAATGGACGGAATATATCAACAACATATGTACAAAATTACATTGCATTTAATTGTACATCTGAAATAAAAATTTCATTCCAAGATATTCACACTTCATTAAGCCCAGAGGAAAAAAAAATATATATCCGAGTAAACACACCACATAAAAGCACATACACAGAAACAATTGTACTTATTTAAAAAAAAAATCACATCATGAAGAAATAGAAGTTTAAACAACCAGTGAGAGGAGATTGGCAATATTAAATGTAACAGTTATGTTTTTGGAACAGGTAACTAAGGATCATTAAAATGTATTAGTTTAGCTATGTGGTTTGATCTGTTTGCCAAAAATGGTTTTTATATCCTATAACCTGAGCAATATCAAATGTAATTTTTTTCCAATTATAACTAAAGTTATATTTGATTCAACCTTGAGATCAATTACTTTATATTTTTGAGCTTTAAATTAAAAATCTAGAAAAGAACAATGTTTATGTTTTTCTAGTCAATAAAGTCAGAAAGGGTTCTATTATGCAAAGCAGCATCGATCTATTTATTTTGGTATCTAATTTTTAAAGTAAAATCTATAACAGATTCCTAAAATTTTTTGTCTATTTATATACTATTTGTATTTTGATTTATACATAATAATGTTTAGTTACATTTTCCTTGTCATCACAGCAATGGAAATGTTAACAAAAACCTTATTTTCTAGAAAAGAGTACACATCATTAAGAATTTTGTTACATGAAATTTTATTATATTGTATATCGCGCATTGTTTGTAAATCAAATTTTATGTAGCAGCTATAAAAAGTTCCTTAAAAATAACTGTTATGTATCACCTTAGAAAAACTGTATAATAATGAATGGGGTAAGTACAAGACAAAACAATTTTATTGCTTACATACACTTCAGTATTTTTGCTCATATTCGGTTTTAGGTAAATATATTACATAACAACCTATTTTTTTTACAAGGTTATGTACAATTGCATGGAACAGAAGAAAAAGCAAACAAATAAGTTCCTATAACACGTTTTTGTTTCTTAAAGTTAATATAAAAGAAATTGGATCAGTGTATCATTCTGTATTAAAAGAAATCGTGAGTCATATTAATATTTATTAATACATTCAATAATAAGACTCCTTCATTTTGCACTGAAGTAAAAATTTTGACATTGATATGATAACTGAGAAGAAGACTTATTGCATCAAGAAAAATAGTGAGTCATATAAATATTTATTAATACATTCAATAATAAAACTCTTTCATTTTGCACTGAATTAAAAATTTTGACATTGATATGATAAAGGAGAAGACTCATTGCATCAATAAAAATAGTGAGCCATATGAGTATTTAATTTAACATTCATAACCAGATAATTTTGATGAAAAGTTATAGCATCAAGAGCCACTTAAAGCAACATTTAATAACAATACCTTTTTGGTGCGTGTAAATTTATAAATCTAAGCATAACAGAGATGAAAACTCATAGCACCAAGGAAAATAGTGAGCTTCTCAAAGAATTGATGACACATATAAATGATACATTTTTCGTTGCCCAGATTTTAAAATCCAAGCAACATGATAACTTAGATAAAATTTAATAGGAACAAAAATGAATTTTGATACTTAAATAATTTTTTGACTGAAATTTTACAAAATTATTTTTGACACCTATTTATAATTAGCAGAAAGTCACTAGCCAGCATGATTACACAATTAAATTACTTTAATAACCTCAGGGAATATAAATACTAACTTTTTCATTATAACAAAATTTAAAAATATGCAAAACAAAAAATGATCAAGGCCATTTGTAAAATGAAAATATGAGATTCATATAAAAATAATTTTGCATTTTTTATTCGGAAACAATTTTTTAACATTAAAAACGTTATTAAAATTTGAGCTGAATACACAATGCATCTTTAGTACTTGTCAAAAACAGTTTCTTAACATTCTCACTAAAAATAATCCTATTTCAAAAATAGAAATATCACACACACACACTCTATATTTTAAGAATTGCTAATCACCATAAGTACAATAAAGATTATAAAATGCAAATAAATAATAAGATGTAAATAGGTAAGAGATCACTCATATATATATTCCANGGAATGCATTAAAGCTACAAAAGTCAAGGAAAACTAATATTTTTTAAAAAAATGCATGTGTTCATGACAAAAAAAAGATGACAAATTATGAAATACAAAAGTAAAAACCCTTTCTTATTACAGATATAAAAAATAGTTATATATTTTAAATACCAGAGTAATTAATTAATTAAGCACTGAAAAAAAATATCCCTGATTTTTCTGAAATTTTTTTTTCTTACAAATTTTCCTGCATTGGAATGCATAAAAGCTGCAAAAATAAATATAAATAAAAGTTTGTATGATTGCACAAAAGGGAAATTTTGATTAAAATACCTATGTCCAGATTGGAAAAAAATGATAAAATAAAACGCAGATATAAAGATAATTTTAAATATATATTATAAATATCAGGAGGACCACAGTAATAGAACAAAAAAATTTCTGATTTTTTTTCTAAACTGATTTTTAACAAATTTCATACAATTAGAATGTTTTAAAAACTACAAAAAGAAATAATAACTAATATTTTCAACAGTTGCACAAGGGGTAATTTTTGATTAAAATTGCATATCATCAGGACAGAATACCTGATAAATGATGAAATAATAAAATAAAAACACACTTTTACAACATATATAAAAACAGTTATAAAAAATATTTCAATTACTAGAAACGCTATAAACACAGAAACACTTTTTCAATTCTATGATTAACATTTAAAGTCTGTCAGCTGTTTCAATTTATGACATATTAAGTGATAAACTGGTAGCTGCGATTATTATCAGTAAAAATAAATGTTAAAACAAAAATTATGTAAGGACTTTTTAAGCATAAATAAAATAGAGTTTCCTTCATATTGAAAATAAATATCTTTAATGCTGCAAAATTTTTAAAAGTGGCAAAATTTTAATACAATTTTATAAACATAAATACATTAAAGAAGCAGAAAAAGCTGTTAGTTGATATCTTTATATCGATATCACAGTTATCGTTGGAATGCTTAAGCATATTATATCAAATACAGGGAAATTGAATTGCAGGATATGCACACACAAAAAAAAAGGTTAAAATTTTTGTGCTAAAAATTATCCAAACTAATAAATTTTGCGTTTTAAGTTTGATCTTCAATTGATTTAAAGCAGGTTTTTTGTAATAACTACCACAATGCCTTATTTCAAATTTTTTTACAAATTTTCAATTTTTGAGACCCATTTTGTAAAACCCAATTAAAAGGACTCAGTGAAAACCCTGGATATAAATGGAACTAAAATCAAGTATCACGTAATTTTTATCTGAATTTATATAAACATTATGAAAAAAAGAGAATTTTATGTTTTCTCTAACCTAAATTAAGCCCCTTTCCATGACTTGCAGGTAAAATTTCCTGATTTTTTCCAGATTGATAAAATGCCTGGTACTACTTGAACTATAGCAGTATTCTCCACAAGTGTTCCTGCCTGCCCTTTGATACCTATAAAGGCATCTTTTTTGTAAAAATAAGCCGCTCAGCCCTTAAAAACACTGCCTTTTTAATCAAATTTCATTAAAAAAAATTATTTTTTCTGGAAAGAAATTTATGTTCAGAGATTATCTATTGGTACGTCTTTGATTACTTTTATAAACTACAAATTTTTCTCTCATTCTGGTAATGAGGGAGAAATATTTTTTCGAAACATACACATAAAAAATTAGATTACACATAAAAGAGGGTAATTTAAAAATTGTAAAATAAGATCAAACTCAGTTATTACATAATATTACACATTTCAATACATTTTTAGGGTGTTGACTGAGTGCCCTTTCAAAACTTATAATGTTTTTTTCTGAGAGGCAGCACCCTGCCCTTTTTTATTCCTAGGGAAATCCCATTGCTATGTTATAGTCACCATAGATATATATTAGATGTTTCCTTGCAGAATTAAATATAATAACACACACAAGTTTATAATTTTAAACAATTATAAAAAGAAATTAGTTAACTTAAAGAAAAAAATCATAAACATATTACGATTTGAAATTAATTTTTAAATCTTGCATAGCCACATTACAGGGATAAGTTGGTAAAAAGTACCAACTGTCAATGGCAATTAATCATTGCACAGGGAATCACACATGGGAGAAATTTGGTTATGCAATAAAGCAACCAGGTTGTACATTTTTTTAAAAAAGAAAAGGAAATCAACAAGTTTTTGTTTTAAATTTACACAATTTTTTAAATTTTTTTTATCTAAACAAATTTTATAACAAGAGATCATATTTTAAAGAGGTTTATAATAAAATATCGATTCTGAGAAACATATTTTGCTCAAAACAAATGACTATAACGGTACTTATTAATGCAAAAAAAGTAGAGGACTTGAAACAATAGCAGATCTAAAAGTAAACAAATATCTAAAAACATGATAAAAACAATAATTTTGATTCATTTAGAAAAAAAGAGGAATGTAACTAAATCACCGAGAAATAATATAAAATTACACACAAAAATACAACATTTGTATAACATAAATGCAACAATACCCAAAAATACACTATACTATAAAATTAAAAATTACATAACTGCTATGCAGCAACCTACGTGAATTTTTTAAAAATCAAAATAACTAAATTTTAAGTGCCAACAATAAACATTTTTATTTGTTATAATACACTAACAACATTAAAAATAGTTTAATTTAGGAATGAAAGCATTTGTCCAAAGCAGATAATTGTCAATAGTTTGCAATTTATTTGATATAATTGCTAAGTAATTTTGAATTATATTTTGAGCTATATTTTCTTTGATAAAATTCAATATAATGGAATGTAAAACTCAATTTGTAAAATCTTTCGCAGGAAGATTTTTAATGCATATAACAAAAATAACATGATTTTTTGATTTATTAAAAAAAATCAACAATCCCTGAAATTAAAATTACCCCTGAATTAAAATTATGAGCAATTAAAAACTCTAAAATATCATGGTATGAAAGGTGAAAACCTTTTGATAAAAATGATAATTTTTAATGTACCTACAGCAATTTGTTTTTGTTAAAATATATCGTTTTTAAGAAAAACTAAAAGTAGTTAAAAGTAGTTTGAAAAGGTCAACTATTTTATGCAAATTATTTTGGAGCAAACTCTTCGATTGTGATCTAATAGAGTGCCAAACTTAGTTCATGTAAAATGGAGATTCTTAATACAAAAAGAGTATATTTCTTACGAACATACTTTTCTCACAGCATATGAAGTATAAATCGATGCAGCAACAAACCCATTAAAACAAAGACTAAATGGGCTGTGACAGCCGAGGCACCAGCAATTCGGCACTTGAGAGTATCAAACCGGCTGGGAAAGTTCTTCAAAAGCTTCTCAAATTCAGCTTCAGTGATTTGTCCATCAAAGTATGTGATGTAATCATTATAGGGATATTCGTAGCCTTGGTTGCACTGACACTTATATCCACCAGTGTCAAAGCCTCGGCCCAGAATCGGAACACACTGAAAATTAATTTTAATAGGATTAATAAAATTTTAATAATGCAATGAAACTCTTGAGTAAATATAACCAGGGGTCTGTCTAGGTTTTTATGAAAGGTACCTATTTTGTGAAAATTTAGACATAATTTGTGAAAAATTAAAAATTATATTAAAAAATCAACACAAAAATATGGTAAAAATATGGATTTATTGCTTCTTAAGGGATGCAAAAATAAAATTTTAAGAAAAAGTATTTAGTGAAACTACCGTTTTTCCTAGTTGGTAGTTTTACAAAGTTGAATTTGTAAAACTACCGTTTTTCCTAAAGTTGAATTTGTGAAGGTACCGCTAAACGGTAGTAAATTCGGCCTGGACTGACCCCTGATAACATACATATTAGTTGACTAAAAAACTACAAACAATTTATAAATTGAAAGAGATAGAAATGTACAGTTAAATGCATTTTGCTGCGCAAACAAGAGATTTATTACTGACAAGTTTCCAATTTTGACAAAAGATTTGTCAACAGATGGCATTAGTGACAAGGCTTTCAGAATAGCCATTTTTTTGCATCAACAAGTGAAGTGTGAGGCTAAAGTTAATAAACGCATTTTAACATAATAGATTTTGTTGGAAATGCCAGATATGCAGCAATAAATATGGTTTAATAGTTTTTTTTCCATCAATTTCCATCTGATCAGGAATTTAATAGCTAACTTTAAATCTAGGTGAAATTAAATGTTCTTGTTTCTTAAGCAGAAAGCAGCAAACCATAAATTTTTATCTCCTTAAGTTTTTTTTTTGTATTTTTAAAAATCGATTTTTTAAATCATCAGTTTTTGTTGGGACACCTGTAAATGATAGATTCATAAACATAGTCCTTAAAAATCCTATAAATCTTTTCAATAATAATTTAAAAAAATACAATGCAAGTTTACTGATTAAAATTTAAACTTCATAAATCTATGCAAATTTGATTTCATGAATCATATTTTATATTCATAATGAATGCCTCAAAGAATACAAACACAGTATTTACTAATTACACCTTTATTTCTTTAAATATAACCCTAAGTTATATTCTTTTAAAACTTTTTAAGTAACTCCCCCCCCCCTGAATAGTAATTTATTTCTTTATTTGGAACTTCACTTTTTTTGTCACTGTATTTTATCAGAGAAGGACTCATAATTAACAATGGTCCATTGGTCTGAGATCACTAAAACTTGACTTGGACNGACCCCTGATAACATACATATTAGTTGACTAAAAAACTACAAACAATTTATAAATTGAAAGAGATAGAAATGTACAGTTAGCAGCAATTTGCTGCACAAACAAGAGATTTATTACTGGCAAGTTTCAAATTTTGTCAAAAGATTTGCCAATAGATGACATTAGTGACAAGGTTTTCAGAATAGTAACAAAGTGGTGAAGTGTGAGGCTGAAGTTAACAAATGCATTTTAACATAATAGATTTTGTTGGAAATTCCAGATATGCAACAAAAAATATGGTTCAATAGTTTTTCTCCATCAACAATGCCATCTGATCAGGAATTTAATAGCTAATTTTAAATCTAGGTGAAATTAAACGTTTTTGTTTCTTAAGCAGAAAGCAGCAAACCATAAATTTTTATTTCCTTCAATTATTTTTATTTTTGAAAAAAAAAATGATTATTTAAATCATCAGTCTTTGTTGGGACACCTATAAACTATAGATTTTTAAGCATAGCCCTTAAAAATCCTACATATCTTTTGAATAACAATTTTAAAAAATACAATGCAAGTTTACTGATTAAAATTTAAACTTCATAAATCTATGCAAATTTGAATTCATGAATCCTATTTTATATTCATAATGAATGCCTCAAAGAACACAAACACTGTATGTATTAATTAAACCTTTATTTTTTAAAAAAAATATATCTCTAAGTTACATTATTTTAAAACTTTTTAAGTATCTCCCCCCCCCCTCCGAATAATCATTGATTTCTTTATTTAGAATTTCACTTTTTCTTACTGCATTTTATCAGAGAAGGACTCATAATTAACAGTGGTCCATTGGTCTGAGACCACTAAAACTTGACTTGGACCACTGTAAAATAATTATTAATGGTCCCCTGTAACAACAATATATGTAAACATATGATACGATGGTTTTGGTTTTTTGATTTCATATTTTGGTCAGAGTTATTGTCACAAAATAAGATAATTGACATTACACATTATCTGTAGAGTAATTTTTAATTAAAATTCAATTAATTAACTTTTTAAAAAAATATATATATATACACAAAAAGGAGCAGTAAAAAATTGCGAATGGACTAGTAATACCTTTTAATTACCAGTCCTTTGGATTCGCGATAAAATTTTACCCCTACAGAGTACTTAAAAATTATATTTTGGTAAGAAGGAAATTTATAAGAAAAAGTTTCTTACTCTTGATGATCTACGATCACATTTATGAGTGCCTTTAAATGCATTCTGAACATAATGCATATCATCATCACATTGATTAATATCTAATTCTTCTAACTTCATGTTTACAGCAACAACACCCCTGTAAAAAAAGAAAGAATAATAGATTACCATCAAACTTAATTTTTGTTACAAGAGAAAGCAAACAAATGAGATATTTTGACTGAAAATAAATATAAATTGCACCCTGATAGCTCAGGGTGCAATTTATATAAGTTTATTTTCCTTTTAATTTTATATTTTCACTTGAACTACAGATGAAAAATTGTGTCAGTATAAAGTAGCAACAACAATGGAATTAAAATTAAATAAAGTTTCATAAAAGTATAGTCATAAGCATTTAAATTAATTAACTAATCGTCGTAGATTAGTAAATTAGAATATAAGTGTAAGGGACAATATTTAATGCCTGGAGCAAAAAAAATTTTCCTTATTGTAAGAAATTTGAAGCATTTTTGCATGTTTATTTTACTTTTTTCTTTCAGAATCTTTTGTACTTCTCCTTCTGAAATTGCAACAAGAATTTTTTTTTCTTCATATAAAGCTAATTATCAATGTACAAAGTTATACAGTTGCCAATGTATTAATTATTTCATGTAATTGTATTAATTTTACATTCAATGTAAAATTTAACACAGACATAAAAAACTCTTTATATAGTTAATGTCTCAAAGTTAATTACACAAAATAAAAATTTGAAAGAGAAAAGAGATACTTTTGAACTTAATTTTAAAACAAATAAATTAGTAACAAAAGAAATAAATACTTTAGAAAAAGCAAGCCAATAAGATAATTTATTTTGCCCTTAGTTGTAAAAATAAGACATAATTTATAAAAATTGGGAAACAGGACAACAATGTATTAACAATGTATTTGCTATTGCTGAACCCTGAAAATAATTTTTAATTGTGTTAAAATTATGAGTATTATTAATATACTTCATTAAAATTAGTGTATTTTTAAGCATCTAGATAAAAGAATAAACAAATAAGTGTAAGTTTAAAAATACAATCTTGAACCTTGATGGCATGAAAAAATCTGAATTAGCCATGCATTTACAATACTGATAATGGAAGAAAAAAAAAATTAATAGAAAAAGATTTAAAATTTTTAGTTTAACTTTTTTTTTTTTTAAACTTTTAACATTTTTAATTTATTTCTTCTTAGCCCTTCATTTCAAAAAATTTTTTTTGCCAATTTCTTTTTTTTTTTTTTTTTTAAATTTTTGATAAGTTTAAAATAGTTTCTTAAAATATTCTCAATAGCATTTATGAATAATTTCTTATCCTGCAATAAGGATGAGAATATCATGAGAAGATGCTTGAATTATTAATTTGCAAAAAAGTTAACATTACAAGGCAAGGGTGCAAAGAAGTCTACGATCTGATGATCCCCATAACTCTACACCTACTATGAACAAATTAAAGAAATTTATTGAATCTAGGACCAGGGGTACAGGGGTACTTTTCGGTGAGGTGGAATGCGGTTCTAAAACTTTAATGATATTAACAAATTAAAGGCTAAATATGCTAATGTGTTAAGTTTGAAGATAATTGTTTTAGATAAATATAATTAGCCAATTGCAAAATTAACTACCTATGAAAACCTAAATTTTGATTTAAACTGCAGTTACATTTTATTTCTTTACAGCTGATACCAGGTAAGGTAAAAAAAACAATCATTCAGTATGGAAACCTTTTTAAAGCAGTTGAATAAAAAAGTTTTACTAATAAATATTGAAGATCCTGTATATTACAACTTTAATTTTAAAACAAGAAAAAGTAAAAATACAGGAGCAAATAAAAATATTTAGAATTGTTTTTAGGTAAATGTAGATAAATTATACAAGTTACAATAAAATAAATCTAAGTAATTATTTTCGATAATTTAAATATTTAATCTCCCTCTTGTGATGCCATGACTTGCACTCTAATAAAATTTTAGTACAATATCGCTTAGAACTAAAATAAAAGTAAAGGAACTGGTAAAAAAAAAAATATGTGGCTTGCTATACTGGATTAACAAAAAGTCAAGTTAAATTATTTTTATTTAGTTAATTGATATAAATAAAGTTAATTTATTGTGAACCTCTATTTTGTATTGAGACATTTTATATCATTCTCAAAACCTTTATCAGTTTAAGTAAAGAAGTTATTACAGGGTACGTAGCTAAATCTTTCTACGAAAAATAAGCACCTTTTAAGTACTTTTTATATACATTAATAAAATGCAAAATAATCTTGAAAGACCATACATGATCATGATAAAATAACTAGTTTCTGACAAAGAACTCTTTCAACTAGCCATTATAAAAGATCGCGAAATTTTTCGGTTCGATTCCAGAGGGTGGAAAATGAAGTCTGAAATTGAGAATATCTTGCAAAATGCAGCCGAGTTGCACACGAGAGAGCAAGAATCTCACCTAACCCTGCTCAGTATATGCACATGCAGTCTCACAAGTATTTCCTCAAACATGTAAAATGATCAGCGCCTTCATACACTAAGGACCGACGGTACGCAAAAATGCATTGTTAGAATGAGATGTTAAATAGAACAACGTGAAAACACGCTTTTGCTTAAAGCGCGACAAAAATTGACATGGTAAAGAAAAAAACCTCATTTTTGAAAAGAGAAAATTAAGCACTTTTTAAAAACACTCAATAAAAAAAACACCTTTAAAGGGCTTTAAAAATAAAATCCGAAATAAGCACCCTTAAGCACTTTTTAAAAACACTACACACCATGTATTATTATTATTTTTGGATTTTTGATATTGTGCATGTAATTTACAATAATGAGGTTTGATTGTGTTGGAAAATTACTTACTTAAACTCCAACCTGCTTTTAATTTTATCCCATCCGAAAAATGGAGCGGCAAAAGTTAACAGCCACTGGTTATGGATGCCACCGCAATCAAAATAAGGGACAGACCAGTAGCCATGCTTCATCTCTGCAGCTTTGTACTGTAGTGGATATCGATCATACTGGATGTTATAAAGTCCAGACGAATTGTAGCGGATCTTCATTTTTGTCGTGTAAGTTTCCAAATTATCGGTATTTGCAGCCCACTGGATTTTTAACTTCTTAAACCAATCTTTTTTTAAGTAGCTGTCCTTTTCCTCATTCCGTGCTAAATCTTCAACAAAAAAGCTACGGGTATTCTTTGCTTTACGGAAAGCATATGGAGCAAAAAGGGTACGGTTGATGAATTGGTTTCTGTCAAAATAAATGCCACACCCTTGTATTTTTTCATTGCCGATTACAGCAGAGAGTGCTTCTCCGATGACTTGATCTTCAGTCAGTGGTCTGTCGGGCACTCGGAACTCTGCAAATAAATCATTGGGATCCACTATTTGTAAAAAGGATGATATAAAGTTGGCTAAGCGTAACGCCATCCGAGCTTCATTTTCCAGCTGGATTTCTTTTCCATACGCTATGTCACCCCTTAAGAACAATAAATCAGGGTTTTGAAGACGGACTTTTTCACAATTGAATTTTGTTACCTGAAATAAAAACAAATTTTAGTCTTGAAGAGAAATAAAAATTAAAACTTTAGTAAAAAAAGATATTTTTATAGGTTTCTTTCAGAATAAAATTTTTTTTTACTCGAAGGGGAGGAAATTGAGAATGAAAATATATTTTCAGTCTAAACAAAAATAATATTTTTAGTTTTTATGTCTTTACAGACTTTTTTTTATAAAGAAATTTTTTTTACCAAATTACAACTAAGGAGAAAAAAAAATCGATTAATTGATAAATGTACTGAAAAAAAAATATATATTTATACGAAATTAAAGTTATGAGTTCTTAAATAAAAAGATAACCCTGCTAAATTTAACACAAGCGACATTAGAAGAAAAAAAAGTAGTCCAGCAGACTTCTGCCTTTTATTTTCTTCTTGCTAAAGCAGAATTTATGCTTCAGGGTAAAATGAGGAAATTTTGTTATTGGCCAGTTATAGCATTTTTCAGAGCGAACAAGTTTTTAAATATGTGGCACCTATCGCAAAAATTGAAAATTTTAAATGATTATAAAAAAACCTTCAGAACAATAAATCAGCGTTTTAAAGGCAGATTTTTTCACAATTAAATTTTATTACCTGAAATAAAAACAAACTTTTGTCTCGAAGAAAAAAAAAAAAATAAAAATGAATACTGAATTTGACCAAAAAGATATTTTTGCATAGATTTTTCAGAATTAAATTGATTTACCCGAAAATTTTTCAGAGGGGGAAAAAAATGAAAATGTATTTTCAGTCTCCATAAAAATAATTTTTTCAATTTTCCTATTTTACAGACTTTTTTTTTTAATTGAAATTTTGTTACCTGAAAATAAAACAAACTTCAGCTATAAAGAAAAAGAAATAAAAAATAATCGACAAATTCTACTAAAATCTTTTTTTTATAAAATTAAAGTTCTTAAATAGATAACTCTGTCACATTTGACACAAGTGACATGAGGAAAATTAAAGTTACTTTTAGTTAGTTTAAAAACGCCAGCAGACTTCTGCGTTTTTATTCTCCTCTTACTAAAGCAGAGTTTATGCTATAGGGAAAAATGAGGAAATTTTGCTATTGTATAGTTATAGCATGTGGCCACTATTTCAAAAATTAAAAATTTTAAATGATTACAAAAACTGCTGTTATTAACAAAGTAGGAAAAATTATCAAAATATGGTAGAGACTATAAGGTTCATTTCTAAAATGAATAAAAAATTCAAAGAAAAAATCTTTATTTACTACAAAAATAATAAAATATAAATGGGGTGAATTTTTAACCTGCAGACGATTTTTTTAACACATTTACAACTAATTTTGACCAATAGTTTATGCTACTGCGTAAATTAAAAAACAAACACTAGATTGTACTGAAAATGTGTTTTTTTAAAAAAAGCACAAAAATAAGCAAACTGATTAAATTTTGAAGTTGTTAAGTAGAATAACACAATAAATATAAAAAACAAGTAAAACTAATGAGAAACCTCAACAATCCTACTTCCAATTAGGTAGGGTAAACCAACCAGTGAAGGAACACTACCCAGTGAAGGAACATTTCATATATATTGATTAAAACTAAGAATTTGAAAGTTTTTCTTTAGATTGATTGGTAACAATAGCTTACTGCTCAACAATAGGAAGTCATCTAGCAATGTTTTGGATTACCTGGTCAAATAGACTTCTCTTGAAAAAATTTTTATTTTTTGAATTTGTTATTATCTCTGCAACACCTTGTTTCTTTGAAAAAATTATAAGGTGAGTGTTTGTATTTATATGTTTGAAGTGGAATTAATTGCATGTAATAGT
>NC_092212.1:84185960-84203163 GCF_043381705.1 Parasteatoda tepidariorum | reverse complement strand
TATACTAGTGAATTGTAGTTGTAATTTTGTAGTGGTAGATACGCTACAGTACTCCCCCACCAGAATTATAGCTATGATAGAATTCGATGAATGGATGCCACTAGTTGATTCATTGCTGTTTTGTGCGAAGCCGGGAGAGCTGTATTAAGATCACCGTATTTTTTGAGTGCTGAATGTGAGAGGTGTATTAACTTCACGGTCTTGGTCGCTCCTCTGTTGCCATTAGCAGTCGAGTAATCACAAGTATGCAAGCCGACGTAGTGTGTGATCGAGATGAGACTGAGTAGCAACTGCGTAAGGAGGTGGATAATGATGCAGTCACAAGTAGCAAGTCAACTGTTCAATGTGGACCATCCAACGAAGTAGGCGTTACTGCTGATGTAGGGCGTATCCAGATCAAAGTGGGCGTTTTTGCCAAGGTATGCGTGTTCACATCATGTCCGAAGGTCTTCAATGTGGGGAAAGTAGTTACAAACCATGAAATAAATAAAATTCCAATGGTCGAAAAGCAATTATCTCCAACAAAGGAAGAAAAGCAATTTGTTACAAAATCTGGTCGCCGTGTGCATTTCCCAAAATATTTTGTTAAAGAGTATGGAATATAAAAGCATCTAAATATTTTGTATTTATTAATTGTATTCCAATTTCCAAGTTAATTTTTTTCCTAATTAAGACATATATTTCAATTTACTACTTTGTATTTTATGATTGTATTATTGGTATCGTGACTTTGTCACTGGGGGGATACTGTGTGGTGATAGGTTCGCTTACCACATACCTTTAGTGATGTTCCACATCAAAAGTATGCTAAAAATACGAAAAACAACTTCTAACCAGTGAGGGAACAGGCATGTTCCTTTACTGGGCATAAATTTCCCAGTGAATGAAAAGTATGTGTTAACATGTTGACACTTTAATTTTCATTTCATGATTACAGAAAAAGGTTAACATTTTCCAAGTACTTATATGTTATGATTTCAAGAATAGGCTTGTTTTTAAATATTTGTATGGCTTATAAATTCATAAAGAGCATTAAAAAATAACCAAAATTAAGTGTTCCTTTACTGGGTGTTCATTCACTGGTAAGAGCTGTTCCTTCACTTGGTCTTCGTACTAATTGTTATTTGAACCTCCAAAACTTTAAAACAATATTATGTAAGTTCTCTACAATTTTTTAACATAATTTGCAATTAGTAACACATATGCTGACACTGTCATTTAACTAAAATTACGAATTTTGAAATTAATATGATTTTTTATAAGGCAAGCGAAGCTTAAGTGTTTCTTCACTGGTTAGTTTACCCTACTTCTGCTTTTCATTTACATGCTTAAAATGCTTACGGTATAAATGTTTTAGTGTTCCATACATTTAAAAAGCTATAAAAAATATTCAACTACATATCAGTAGACTTAGGATAAGCGTATCAATATAGCAAGGAAAATATAGCAACCACATATGAAAATATTGAAACAGTAGAAATCTATTTTAAAACTTTTTTTCTCAATTAAAACTATTTCTTTTAAAAATTGGAGAAAAAACTAGTGCTTTATGTACACAGTAGCTGACAATATGTTTTGGAGTAACTTATGTTACATGCAGTTATTTAATCTTTTTAGACTTCATAAGAATTAAAATATTTTTTTAAAAATGAAAGTAAAGATTTTGAGGTTATATTAAAGGGCAAAGAAAATAAGATCATTTTAAGGGACAGCGAAAATTTCTTTTTTAAAGGGTGTTCAAATTCAAATTTATAGAGGGAGATTATATTATAGCTTACTCCAGTTCGAACATAATCCACGACAACCAATGGATCAATTCTGCTTCCAGTCATGTTGCCAACATCAAAAAACATAGACTGACGATTGATGAATTTCCATCTTTCAACTTCTGATAACCTTTCAACATTTTGTGTCATGACCATCATATCTAAAAAAAATATATATTTCAATTTATTGGTGCCAAAGTATTTATTTCTCAAATTTAAAAAAGTAAATATTGGTTAATTCATAATTTAGTTCACAAAATATTCATTAATTTTCACTGAATATTCAGAAATAATTTCTGATCACTGAAAAATTTTCTGATTTTTCCAGGTTTTCAATGAATATGAAGAACAAAATTCCATACTCCATTTTATTGGACAATACACTAAAATATTTCAAAAGAAATTTAAAAAAATTGTGATTGCTTCATTACGATCACTGGTTACTCATTTATCAAATGCTTTTTTTTGTGTGGTTTGACTCCGATAAACACCACAACATTTCAAATCATGGGTTGCATAAACTGCCTCAATTGATGTTTGTCGTCAGATTGGTTTTCAGATCCTGGCTATATACGTGTCTCAAGACATCACAAAATACTTTTCTTTCTTCAGTATTCATATTTATATTAAAATCACCGTCAAGAAAGTAATTATAAGTTAATGATAAAAAGAATATAAAAATACTTCAAATTATTATGTAACTACATTAAGAATGACTGCTGGCGAAAAAAAAAAAAAGAATTTAAAAAAAATATCAAACAGCAGCGGTCAATATAGCAACACGTGCAATGACGACAAATAAAGTGTGCACGCCATAAAACCCAAAACAAGACATATTTTGCCAATGGGTAACATAATTTTTTATTTAATAAGCAATGAAACTTATTAAACTGATAGAAAATATGCCAAATATTACATTTCAAAAGAAAGTGAACCATTAAGTTACATACAGAAGGTTAAATGTGAAATTTTATAATACATAAGTACAGTATACTCTCAATATTTCGAAAACCTTGTTATGTCAATATATTTTTCCCCTTGGCTTTACATATCCACCAAATTTTAATATGAATTTCTATGTCAAAGGATTTCTTTTTAAAACCTTGCTATGCCGAATTACTTTCATAATAGAAAATGAATTTTTTTCTCGCAAAAATCACAATGTAAGTTTATTGTAGACCAATTCGTTTCCATTTAAAGCATAATTATTTTTGTCTTACTTTTAAAAATAAAATTATCATTGTTGTATTTAAACTTATAGTCAACTATCATTACATACAGTAGTTATTCATTCATATTTTTAATTACTCCAATTTTTAGAATAATATTTTTCTTTCTATCTTTTAGAACATATTTAGTTCTGAACTTGTTATCTCGAAACTTTTTTAGTGCCCCTTCAACTTTGAGATATCAAGAGTATACTGTATATAAATTATAATTCAATATAAAGTGTAAGAAATTAAAATCGTACAACATAATATAGTTTAATACAACCATTATCCATCCTTTTGGTGAAACAAAATTAATTTATGAGTAAGAAGGCTTAATTTTTCACAAAAAGTTATTACAAGCCAAATGAACAGTATTGTTGAACAGTAAATATGAGTAAATTTAAAAAAAAANAAAAAAAAAAAAAAAAAAAAAAAACAAGTTATTAATACTAAGTATTTTTATACACTTGTTTTACAATTTTAATAGATAAGAAATTAACCAAGTTGCAATGAAATTCTTACAAAAAATAACTGCAGATTTATTTACTATCAACTACTTATCAACTAATTATTTTTAAAATTGGTTACTTTCTAGGTTTGTTGCAAAGAAATCTATAGGTTTTTGCTAGAAGTAATATATTACCTGACTTTTCCTTCTAATCAAAATCAAATTTAATTTTATGACATTTTTATCTCGTAGAAATCTTGACTAAAAAAAAGTATATCATTAATAAGTTTTGTACATTCCACTTTAATAGGATGATTAGATATTATTATTATTTTACATTAAATTGAAGTTTTTCTTTGCACATTTTAAAAACCTTTGGAGTAACATTTTTATTCTAAACATGTAAGTAGTAAGTAATAAATTACAAGACAAAGATGCAATGAAATTTTAAATAAGCTTTTCAAGGGGAAAAAAACTTTTGAACTGAACATGCAGTTGAATACGATTTGCAGTTTAATTCTTAGCAATATTGGTCATACAGGGTAGCCACTCAAATCAGGTTTCAAATTTCCCTGATTTTTCCAGGTAAAAAACTTAAAATTGGTAAAAAACTAAAAAGTGTAGGATGGGTACAAGTAAAGTGCCAATAAAGTATTTTATTTAAAATGTTATTTTTTTAATATATCATCTTGAAAAAATAATTAGACAAAATTTATTTTGACAATTTGTAAAGATTTTGTTTTTTATTTTTTAATATTTTTTTACAATATTAATTTTTAAAAAAATTAATAAACGTGGAGAGAAAATAATATGTTTAGCTTGTAGAATATATTGTTTATATTGAATAAAAAAATTTTAATGTGTAACTTCATGTAGTTTTTGCTCAAAGTGAACCAAATGGCAAATACAGAATGACAAAAAAAAATCTTGGATAAGTATTGTTTAATATAATTTTATTAAGCAAAAGAAAACCATTCCAGGTGATTAAATTATTAATAATCAATAAATTATTAATTACCAATTAATTTTTATATTTACAGTGGCTCCCAAAAGTGTTCTTTCACTTATAACTAACTGTTATTGAAATAGGACTCTATTCTATTAAAATAAATATTTCAGAATGGGTATTCAATAATAAGATGTATAATCTATTCTTAACAAAACTGCATGGAATATTTTAAAAACAAAGCAAAAGTTTATTTTCAAGAAATCAAAAATAAAAAAGTAACAAAAATTTTACGTCAATAAAGTCATCGTACATTTAAATGTTTTTGGATTTCAGAATTAGAATTATGGTCTATTGCTTTAAATTTTTTATTTATTTATTTGTAATTTAGTATCAAACTTATGATAGCAAAATTATATTTTAATTTTTACTTTCTAACTCTGTAATATTTTCTTTCGTTACTTAAAAATGGCTTGTGGTCATAATAATACAATAGACAACATTTGAAAGTTGATTATGTGTCATCATAAGAGGTATATCACAGTAATGAATATCGCTAAGTTAGTTTATTGTGTCCTATTCCAATGTGCAATATGTGATAAATGCTTAAAAGAAGGACTTCATATCAGAGATTAAAATTATAAAATTTGTGAAAAAATTCATAAATTCATATTTGAGTGTGGTAAAAGCTTGTTAAACTTAATAAAAAATATTCTGCTCAAATTTCACCAGACAAAAAAAAAAAATAAAAATTACAAAAAAACTAGTTACATTNAAAAAAAAAAAAAAAAAAAAACTAGTTACATTTACTTACATAATTTTAAAAGCTATTGTAGGTGCGAAAGGAAACTCTACTAAATGTTAATTTAACAAAAAATATTTACTAAAAGGTGGAGAATTTTTTTGAAAGTGTACAATGACTTTTGGGAGATCAAGTTTTTGTTACTTTTTGAGTACTGATTTCTCAAAAATAAACTTTTGCTTTGTTTTTAAAATATTTCAAACAGTTTTGCTAAGAATAGAATATATTTTTTAATATTAAATATCCGTTCTGAAATATTGATAACAATTAATGGATGGTCTTATTTCATTGAAAGTTATAAGTGTACAAACACTTTGATGAGTCACTGTATTTACATTTCAATATAGAGCCATTTTATACTCTACTGTATCTAAGTGCTCTTTATAAAATTCAATGATAATTTTGCTCCTTAAAGCAATATCTCAAGTCGAATGCTTAAATAATGTTATTTTGTATAAGTATTATTATTATTAGAGATTCTGTACACAAAAAGGAATGTCGCAAAAGGAAAATTGTCCAATTTCTTGTTGCATACTCTATAGAAAAAAGTAGATAAAATTCGTTAAAATTTATTCTGCTTGGTTTTTTCTTTCTTATTTGAAATTAAAATGTTTAAAGAATTCTAATCCAAATACATGTTTTTTTTTTAGTTTAGTATAGATAATTGTTTCTGCTTTTATAACTAGAAACTTGTACCTGTACAGTGCAGAACAAAAAAAAACTAAGTTTTGTTTTCCTTCTTCTTAATAAACACATATTAATAAAACATTTTTATATTCTATGTTAATACATCATTTAACATGTTTTCTATATTTTCTTTTGTCTAGTTAGAAATATCTCTGGAATGCAAGCAACATTTATGAATTTTCAATATTGTGATTACTATACAATAGGAATGCATCTCCAGAATTTTGAATAAAAAATCAAATATTTACCAACAAAAAAGTAAAATTAAATGCTAACATATAGTTGGTTCATAAAATAACCTTTCTTTAATTAAAATACGTGTCATTAAAGGTTAAAATGAAATTGAGTAAATTAGAATTAATGCAACAATAATAAAGATTTGTCAACACATATCGTTGTTAGCGATTGTAAGAAAATGTGTGATTGGTAGGCTTTGCTGAGATTCACAGATTTTATTGCATGGGAGTACAAAAGCTTTCAGATAAAGAGTGCAAAATAAAATCTATTGTTATTAAATTATAGCCAACTAATTTCTGGAGAATTTTATAAAGTTAAAAATACTAAAATATTTTTTTATCATTTTGTCAAAATAGAACAAATTAACTACCAAAGCATCCGAACAAACTCAAACCCTTGCCTATGGACTTAAAGAAAAAAATAACCTACTTTCAAAAAGAGAAACAAATATCCTAACCCCTTCTTTCAATTTTTGCCAATTCCAAACTGAACAGTCCCATAGCCTCCATAGAGTTCAAAGGTTTCTCCATTCATTTAGCAACCATGGGAGAGTTACATGAAGCATTCCAGTTGAATAGGATAATTAAGGAGCAAATTTTGTTGCAAGCAAAGCATTGTAAAGTTAAAGATATATGAATTGTTTGGATATACAGTTCCTAAAAAAAGTGTGTATAACAGACGATAAAATAATTTAAATTAAGAATTAAATTATTAAAATTTAATAAAAAAATCAAAAAATTTCCAGCTTTTCTTTAAAATTCCCTGATTTTTCTAGGTATTTATCCAAATTACTCTGATTTTTCCAGTTTTTTTTTCAGTATAAAAATATTCCCTGATAATTCCAGGTTTTCAAGGTGGGTGGCCACCTGTCATATCCACTAATTAAATAAAAAAATGAAGAATGTTTTAAAAATGTTATGTTACATTGTTTTTTGTGTCCAGTATATATTAAAAAAGAATAACATAATTGATATAGGAAAATGTTAAATTATAAATAATTATAAATTATTTTTTTTTTACAGTTAAACCTTTGAGATATTTTTCACAAAGTATTAACTCCACTATTTTTCATAAGAAAAATTTCAGAAATGATAAGTTAAAATTTGAAAGAGTGAAAAGTGTTTAAATTGATAAGAATGTTTTAAAAATGAACAAATTACTTTGTTTTTCTAATTAGAATAGATGGTTATGATAAAAATAATTGGAAAAATATAAATAAATAATTACAATTTATTCTTTCACAGTGAAATCCTTTGCGGTATTGATCGTAGGGTGCTCTCTCCACTACTTCACCCAGGAAAGGATTTCTGAGGACTTTTGGCAAGCGAAAGCCTGGTAAACAGCGGCACTGGTATCCACCACGACGAAACCCAAAGCCATGAATGGGTTCACACTATAAAAAAGGACACTATTTTTATGATTTTGTTTTTAATGAATAAGTAATTATAAAATAGAGTTATAACAAGGTGGTTAGGCAAATTTTTCAACAAAAAATAACATCATTAGGAAAGGTTGGAAAATTTTGACAATTGACGATTTTAATTACCATGCCAAAAAAACAAAATCATTTTTGATATAGTTCTTGAAAATTGTCAAAAACTCAAAATTTTGGCCTAAGGATAATTATCAGCTGTTATAAATATTAAATAATTTTAAATTAACATATATGTAAAATGACAAGCGTTCCATCAACTTATGTTCTTGAATTATTGTAAAACTCTTTTTGTTTTAAAAATTACCGCTAAAAAGCCAAATTTTGGTGCGAAAATATGCAGTAATTATAAATAAAAATGTATCAAATTGCAATTTATCCAATCCCTTAATTTGTTTAATTATTAAGAATAAAAATACAAAAACAATTATCTTATAAAAAAAAAAAACACTTAACAATCATATTCATTTATATGTAAAATCAGTTTTCATTTACTTCCATTTTAACTTCTCTTTTCCCCAAAGCAAGTTATTACAAAAAAAAAAATAGTTTTGAAGCCATCTGCACTCAAAGTTAATTTTTCAGTCTTGTACGAATAAGACAATGTCTTTGACAATGTAAACAATGTCTTTTTGCATAATTAGTGGTGAAAATCAATACGGTAAAGAAAAAGACATCTCATTTTGAAAAAGGGAAAATTATGCACTTTTCAAAAATATCCAATTAAAAAAGCACCTTTAAGGGCTTTTAAAGAACGAAAATCGAAGAAGTATCCTTAAGCACTTTTTAAAAACGCTATGCAGCCTGTGTAATAAGGACAAATACCAAACAAATTCTTAAATAAGGAATAATAAACTATCTCCGAAAAGAAAATCAGAAGGGGAAAAAAATAGATTATGCTTAATTCAATTAAGATATCTAACCATCAGCTCGAGACATTTATTAAAAAATTCTGTTATGAGCTCTATTTTGTTATAATATGCTCGGTACATTACAACGCAGATATCGACAGTAACACACATCCTATTACTTTTCAATTTCTTCACTATATGATTTAATGCCTGCTTACAATGACAGTATTGAAAACTAAGATGAGCAAAAAATATCGGAGGATATACACACAACTAATCAAGAGTCATTTGCTAAATATAAACCATTAAGCAAATTTGCAAGAAATGGTAAGTATTGACAGGGATATTGCTATTTTCAAACAATAGTAAGGAAGTATTGACAAAGATATTATTATGATTGTATCTAAAAACAAAAAACATGTATAAATAAAAAAATTTCTAGTAATTAATCTCACATCAAATGTTGAAAAATAAACTCCCCCCCCCTGATTTTAGGATATCCAACTTTGTAAGTTTTGCAACGCTAATCAAATGGAAAACATAAACTCAGGTTTCCACTCTTTAACGAGACAAATAATATATTAAATTAAGAAGAATTTAATTATCCTAAATTGAATTTTTATTCATAATATTTCCAAAATCTCCATATATATATATAAATATATATTTGTGTGTGTGTTACGAACACTGAAATAACATCAAGTAACTAACATGCACGTCGCAGCATGGCTCCCTGTTAAGTGGGGTCAATGCAGTATAGCAGAATTGCCCACCCCCAAAAAAGTGCTATAATGGGCTCAAATTGAAAGCAATTATTAAAGACTAATTATAATAAAATGTTTAAAAAATCTCAACATTTATGACAAAATTTTTATCACAATTATGTAAAGACACATTTTTGCTCATATGATTCATTAAAAGATAGCTTGCAGTTATATTTTCTTAGGGATAATACAAAATAAAAGTACCACCAAATATATTTATTGACGTAGAAGATTTAAAAAGATAACCAACAGATTTGATAAGTTAAATAAGTTTAAAATGTTTTTTTTTAATAAGATTAAAAGTAAATTGTTACAGATCCTTTTTCCGCTTTGCCATACTTAAATAGATTCTTGTTAATGATTGACAGTCATTTATTTATTTAATTTTGTGAGGAAACATTAAGAATTTAATTAGAGTTTACTTGAATATTTACCTCAATTAGCAAGGCACGGAAAGAACAAACAATAAATTATCATACACTTTAAAACATGGAATAAATAATATATAAATTTTTTTTTTTTGAAGTTTAAAAATACACTTCATGGAAGTATACATTTTATTTTAAAAATTCGTATTATATGGACAAGACAACATGTCATTAGATTATAGAAATGATATGATAGAATACATATAAGGTTTAAAACAAATAAATAAAAACAAAATTAAAATACATAAAAAAATAGTGTGTCAATTTGTCCATCTTTCATTTCTCTATTTATTTATTCTCAATTTTTCCTAAAAAAAAGTAGAGGCATTCCTGAAAAAAAAAATATCAGTAATAATATTTTGAAGCATTATGGTATACCTCAGTAGTTTCATTTTTGCATCTGGCAGTACCAGCATAACGATTAGGTGGAGGATTTCCTTCTCCAGTTGGACATTGATTTATATCAATTCTTTCAAAATCGACTTCCATAACAGCAACCGCAACATAACTGGAAAAAAAAAAATACAAAAATTTATAATTTCATGTATTACATGCTAAAAATAAAAAGTACACAAATAAATAAAATAATAATTAATATTCAAATACTTAAACTTAAAGTTTAAAATAATTTAAAATTTTTTATTAGTTTAGTCACACAGTCAGAATCTTATTTTTTCCCTTTAAAAATGTGGCCAAGCATATATTATTTATAGAACATTTTTCAATATTTGAAATTCAATTGAATTTTATTGATAATTCAAAGTAATTCCACACTCAACATTAAAATCTCATAAATTTTATGAAGAAAAAAAAATTGGTGCTAACAATAATATTTTTAAAAGGTCTAAACATATATATAAATTGCTTTTAACAATAAATCAAAGTTAGCTAAAAAGTATAAATGTTTTTTTTATATTTTTACCAATCAAAACTCGGTTAGAATATATTAATAACGCTTGATATTATTTCAAAACAATAATATAATTAGAGTAATTAAAACTTCAAACTTGAAAAGGTTAAAATTATTAGATTATCACTACAAACTTTTACTGAATCATTAAAATCACAGCTGCTTTTGTTCAAGTGTAACACCCTCATGAATTTTTACCAGAAAAAGATCTAATTTGTCAGTTTCATTTCTAATTAATGAATAATTCGAAATCTTACCAACAATTAACTGATAAATTGTTTAGATCAAAGACCATAAAAAAAAAACAATTAATTTTTAACTATTTTTGAGAAAAAAGTATTTCTTCATTATTTATTTTTACAAACTATATATTTAATAAGTTATAAAAATATTTTGTATTTCAATAAACATGAAACTAATTGGAACATGTTTATTAAATATAAAGTAAAATTGAATTAAATTAAAATTGAATTGAACTAAAATTGAAATATGTTTAAAAACTGCAAATTATTTTAGATACATTTTTATCCACAATTAGTTTCTTTTTGTGAGATACTAGTCTATTTTAGACCAGCAAAGTTGGTTAGTTATTAGACCATTAGTTAGTTATTAGTTACAACATAAGTTATTAGTTACTTAGTACATTATTTAGTTATTAGACTTTTAGTTATAAGACCATGAAATAGAAATTTATCTACATTTTATTATTTCTCTGGAAAAACCTTTCAATATCATAAAAATCAGATTTTTCTTTAAAACAATACAGAACCATAGGAATGTATTGATAAATTATACTGTATAAAAAATATTTCAATGATTAGATAATTTAAATAACTGATTTTTTTTCAACCAAAAGATTTAAATTATGCTAACCCCGCAAGAAACTGTCCGTCAGAATATGCCAAGTGTTAATTTAAAAAAAAATTTAAATAAGAAATAATAACACTTCAACACTATACACTAATAAACCATACATGTGAAGAATTAAACCTTAAAAAGAGGTAATATTAAATGTGAAAGACATATATAAAATATGGCATCGAAAAAAGTTTTTATAACTGAACAAAATAAAATTCACTTACGTAGGAATTTCAATATGTCTCCATTGTGTATGTCTTGGGAAAATATCTGGAATTGGAACAGTGGCTCCAAATATCCATTTATTGGATCTNGGATTTTATATTTTTACCAATCAAAACTCTGTTAGAATATATTAATAACGCTTGATATTATTTAAAAACAGCAATATAATTAGAGTAATTAAAACTTCAAGCTTGAAAAGGTTAAAATTATTAGATAATCACTACAAACTTTTACTGAATCATTAAAATCACAGCTGCCTTTGTTCAAGTGTAACACCCTCGTGAATTTTTACCAACAAAAGATCTGTTAAAATTTTCCCCTTAATGTCCGGCAGGTGGCGCAGCGCCGCAACTGCTGTGTCTGTTTTTGCAAATGTGAGAGAGCGTAGAGGTGTGCGCAAAATGAGCCTGATGTAAAGAATGATGCAATTACTGATATCTGTAAATATTGTTATAAATAAATAATTAATATGCTAATCAAACTCTTACTTCCTCCTCCCCCCCACCGAGCTATTCGACACCTGAACAAATGATATGATTACAACAGACCTAATTTGTCAGTTTCATTTCTAATTAATGAATAATTCGAAATCTAACCAACAATTAACTGATAAATTGTTTAGATCAAAGACCATAAAAAAAACAATTAATTTTTAACTATTTTTGAGAAAAAAGTATTTTTTCATTATTTATTTTTACAAACTATATATTTAATAAGTTATAAAAATATTTTGTATTTCAATAAACATGAAACTAATTGGAACATGTTTATTGAATATAAAGTAAAATTGAATTAAATTAAAATTGAAATATGTTTAAAAACTGCAAATTACTTTAGATACATTTTTATCCACATTTAGTTTCTTTTTGTGAGATACTAGTTTATTTCAGTTAGTTATTAGTTACAACATAAGTTATTTAGTTATTAGACTTTTAGCTATAAGACCATCCAATAGAAATTTATCTACATTTTATTATTTCTCTGGAAAAACCTTTCAATATCATAAAAATCAGATTTTTCTTTAAAACAATACAGAACCATAGGAATGTATTGATAAATTATACTGTATAAAAAATATTTCAATGATTAGATAATTTAAATAACTGATTTTTTTTCAACCAAAAGATTTAAATTATGCTAACCCCGCAAGAAACTGTCCGTCAGAATATGCCAAGTGTTAATTTAAAAAAAAATTTAAATAAGAAATAATAACACTTCAACACTATACACTAATAAACCATACATGTGAAGAATTAAACCTTAAAAAGAGGTAATATTAAATGTGAAAGACATATATAAAATATGGCATCGAAAAAAGTTTTTATAACTGAACAAAATAAAATTCACTTACGTAGGAATTTCAATATGTCTCCATTGTGTATGTCTTGGGAAAATATCTGGAATTGGAACAGTGGCTCCAAATATCCATTTATTGGATCTTTCACAATCAAAATAAGGTTTAAACCATTTCAATGGCCCAGGGTTATCAGAGGCAGCTAAATTGATAATTTATCAGAAATTACATAAATGTATAAAAATTCATAAATAAAAATCATGATATACTACAGATTTAAAATTACTACTGTGAAGGATGTAAAAGTTGACAATTCGTTGTGAATTGCTTTAGTGGTCAACTTAAAAAGGATGAGTAATTTTGCTTCTTCTTTAACCTTTCTGAAATTATGTTTTTCTTATATACCCAATGTAGTTCGTGCTTTTTAAATATATTCAATATGTTACTAATTAATATAATATAAATAATTAAGTTTTCTTAAACATGAAGTGCTACAATCTTTTATTCAGCACATAATAACATAATTTTGCTCATTGCAACTTATTTATATAACAATACGTTTACAATAAATATTAAAACCTAAAAAAATCAATATACAATTTAACAATATCGTATTATATTGCTTTGTAAATAACTAAATCTGTGATTACTTTAAAAAAAAATTCATTGGATTTAAATCAACAAATCCTGTTCCTTGTGTAGTTGAAAGAAAAGATATAAAATGATAAATAGAGATCTTTCACAGAAATTTGAACCATCTCTTCAAAACTTAGGCAGGGTGCGTAGCCAGCTTTTTCAATAAAAAATAAGCACCTTTTAAGCACTAAAAAATATTTTTAATCACTTTCCTAAAAAAAAATCATAATTTTTTTTTCCTATTGTGTAAAGTTTTTAATTTATCAACAAATGCAAAAACATTTTCAAAAACTTTACATAATCGTGATAAAATAACTAGTTTTGGATAAATATTGCAGAGGAATTCATTTTATTTTATGATAACAATCAACAAGACAAAGAAAAAAATCTTATTTTTAAAAGATACAGGGATGAGATTAGCCAAAACGCAAAAAAGCTGAATTTCCATGATAGTAAATTTTACGCAAGCGCAACCCTTTAATAATAAATTCCAGACAGTTTAAAGTAATAAATAATGTGTTGACATACAATTGTGTACTNCCTGAAGATAGAAAATTAAGCACTATTTACAAACCCCGTAAAAGAAAAAGCACTTTCCAGGGCTTTAAAATATGTAAATAAAAAATAAGCACCTTTAAGCACTTTTTAAAAATGCAACACACCCTGTTAGATTAGAGAAGAAGAAAAAAAGAATAAATTTTACCAGGCGGTCCGTGCCAAACAAATGTCTCATTAGTTCCATTAGCGTGAGTAATTTGTACTGAATAAGTAGTCTTTGAATCTTGTCTCTTTGTAAGATCAGGTAACCAGGATGAATACCAATCATTAATCTTGTAATGTGAGTGCGTATAATTCATACTTAAAGAATTGTTTGGTACTGCACCCAAATCTATTGCTTCTATGGTATTCAAAGTTGATATTCGTTCCAGATGGAAAGGATCATTAAAATCATCAGATCTATATAAGAAAAAAAACATTGGTTAAAATATTGTGATAAAAACATTAGCATATTAGTTTCAAGCTCATATACAAGGTTGCCACAGAAAAAAATGAACAAAATAGTAGCCTAAAGCATGAAAATAGTTGCCTAAATAAGAACAAAAGTTTTTCAATAATATGACTAAAATTTTATTAAATGACTTAGTTGCCATATACCATGAACCATTTAGTCAAGTTGGTAGCAAATATGATTCTTATATAAACATTAATGTTCTACCAATAAAATTTTATGTAAAAAAAATTACTATATTCACAGAAAATTAAATATTTTAATTACTAAAATTCCTTGAAAAAATACTTTTTATTAAAAAAAACATACTTTTCTAAATAATTTTCCCTTTTATCAATAATTTTTTGGCAAATATATATTGTGAAAAGTGATTATTCAAATTCGAAAATCACGCATCATACTATCATATTAAAAATTGTTTTTATTTTATTTTATTTTTAAACCCTGCAGAATTTTGTAGCAATAACCGTTGAAAAGGCGATCAAGAAACAAAATAGACTTAGAATAGAATCTGTGTAAATTGAGCCCATTAAAAAGTGATGACTCAAATTAGTAATTCATAAATTTCAACATTTTTTTATTTCTTAAGAAAACAAAACTCATTGTGTTCAGGTTTTCAAATATTCAGGGGATTTTCTAAAATGTATAAAAACCAGGAGAATTTTTATAAAATGAGTAGACGAGAAGAAACTTTCAAAATCCAGTATGGGGTGCGTAGCCAGATTTCACAACAAAAAATAAGCACTCAAAAAATACTTTTAATCACTTTCCAAAAAAAAATCACAATTAGGATCTGCACAGTAATAAAAATTATTTTTTTCTATCATTTCAAGTTCTTTATTTTATAATACATAGTCATGATAAAATAACTAGTTTCTGATAAATATTGCAGAGAAAAATGTAAAAATTATGCATTTTTTTGTAATTTAGAACAACAATCAACATGGCAAAGAAAAAAATATCTTTGTAAAAGATAGAAAATTAAGTAAGTTTTACAAACCCTAAATAGCAAAAGCACTTTTAAGGGCTTTTAAAAAACGCAAATCAAAAATAAGCACCCTTAAGCACTTTTTAAAAAAGCTATGCATCCTGCAGTAGTTTATTAGAAAATCCAGTAGAGTTGGCAAGTATGTTCAAGTAATATTTAAAACTAGACAAAGGCATAGCAAGTAGACACATTTTGAATTCTTAAGCAAATAAACTAAACACAATTACCTAAATGCGCGAGGTGCAAAGAGAGGCATGGTTTTGTTAAAAAATCCCTTGTAAGAAGGTGTGAATGACATGTTGGGTGAAAAATATATTGAGCTTGCATTTATGAATCTGTTAGCTGCAACATCAGATATTGCAGACAGGAAATAATACATGAATCCTGGTTCATTGTCATCAGCCGCTCTTTGAAGAATGAAACTGGAAAAGAGAATTAAAACTATGTTTATGAAATCAGAGTGGACAAGGTTTAGGACAGAATGGTTTAATCCATGGTTTAAACCATCCTGTCCAAAACCTTTTGACCCAAATTATGTTACAATTTTTAAAAAAATATTGTGAAAAATTAAATGTAAATTTTTGAACAAGAAACAAAATGAAAAAAAGTTTTGGTTTTATTAAAAAAGTTTATTATTATTTTTAACATTGCCTTATTTATCTTATGCAAAAACAGAATTGGTCAGTATTACAAGGATATTTATTCATATTTAAGGGATAAGACTTGTTGTTCAATGAATTGTGGAGCTTCAAAAGTTATAAATCTTTTCCAATTATATTATTTTCCTTTAATAAGTTAAAGCAAATTGTATAAAAAGTATCAAATATTTATTAATATATGTAATTATTATATGTGCAATGGTTACAGATATAGCATTTTTACCTTTTACCAATGTTCAAGGTTTTGGACACTTTAAGAAATTACACGAATCGGACTCTTCAAAAAGGGGTGTTTTCATTTCGAGACTGTTGTTGTAATAAATAATATCTTATTAAAAATATCAGATTTTAAGAGCTTTCTTGAAATCAATAGTAATAACTGCATTAAAAAAATAGTACGAAAATTTCAACTGAAAAGGAAAAAAAAGTTTTTCACTTCATTATTTTTTATTATTCTCAAATGAGAGTAGAAAAATCATGAGTATTTTTTTTTTCTATTGGGATGCGCGAGAAAGGCATCTTTTGAATATGATTCCGAAGAAAAGATAAAATCTTTCGAAAATTTCTGCAGAAAAGAAAAGCAAATTTTTTTTGCCCAAAAGAAAAGTCTTTCAGTAAGAACTCGATAACCTACTGCAACAATATCGCCGTGTGGTAGAAGACCTTAATTCAACTGCTTTATAACAAAAATATCAATTACAGTCAACTAAATTATATGGAATTAATATTAAAAAATATATAAATTTAATATATTTCAGGGGTCTGTCCAGACATTTTGTGAAAGGTCCGTTTTTCGTGAAAAACTCAGTCACAATCTTTCAACCAGGGTCCGCTTTAATGAATTTGTGCAAATAGGGTCCGGTTATTGCAAAAAACTTTTTCAAGGAGTTTTTAAATTGTAAATAGATACAAGATTATGCTCGGCACTGTAAAATTATAATAAAAAAATTAAATTTTCAAAAATAAACAGCAATTGCTGCTTCTAAATTAGAGATGCAACATACAAATATTTGGTATTTAACCTATACTGCTGAACGCATAATATTCATTTC
>NC_092212.1:84176325-84185896 GCF_043381705.1 Parasteatoda tepidariorum | reverse complement strand
GATGCAACATACAAATATTTGGTATTTAGCCTATACTGCTGAACGCCGAATATTCATTTCGGACGAATAATGGAAGAATCGTCTGCCGAAGACAAAACTTAATTCGTTTACATCCATCTTTCCTGTTTTCTGCCCTGGAAAGGGTTTATTCGATTGACAAAATAATAATGAAGATAAACAAATTTTTGAAGGGTCCGTTTTTAAGTTAAAATATTTTGTGAAGGGTCCGTTTTTAAGTTAATATTTTGTGAAGGGTCCGTTAACGGATCCAAATTTCTTCTAAACAGACCCCTGATAATGGAAACAAAATCACTCACATTTTTAATAATCTCAATTGACATATTTTAAATAACACAACTTAGTTATGTATCACTTTTAATATGTTACGCATTAAGTAAACTTAAACAATTCTGAAATTTATAATATTTTATTTAAAAAATTGCCCAAAATAAATTTTTATTTACATAATATTCTATTAATTAATTTTATGAATAAATAAAAATTGATCAATTATTTATTTACAAAAAAAAAAAAATCCTTTAATTGTCATTTAATAAGAACTCATATCTTTTAATAAGAATGTGCACACGATGTTTGTAAAAGTAAAAATAATTTAGACTACATAGATATAATGAAGACTACATTTGGAATTTAATCTTAAGGAAACTTTGTTCGTTTCGAACCATCTTTCTTTTTTTCCCCTCCGGGAAGGGTTTATTCGATTAACAAAACAATAATGAAGATAAACAAATTTGTGAAAGGTCCGATTAAAAGATAAATTATTTTGTGAAGGGTTCGTTTTTATGAAAAGATATTTTGTGAAGGGTCCGTTAACGGAACCAAATTTCTTCTGAACAGACCCCTAAATACTGATTCCTCGTACAGAGTGAAGATGAAAAACAGTCATGAAATATATAATTTATGATGAAATGTAATCATTCACAGCATATTAGTTAGCAAACAAATTCAAAAAACAAGAATAACGTTCACCTGTAAAAGAATGCCCTAGATAAAGCCATATTATGAATTTGTAGTAGATTTGTTCTATTCGGTAGAACAGGATCAATACCGATTTGTCGAATATTGGGAATATGAGTAACTGAGTCAGGAGGTAAAAACAAAGCATTTCTATCTACAACTTTACAATTGCCAGCTCCAACTTTAATCATTCGAGATGAGATATCATCAAAACCATCACGAATTTGCCAGTCGAATTGCGCTATTACATTATAAGAAAATATTAATAATATAGCAGCGCACAGTAAAAGGAAACTGTAATTAAACATTATTAAACTTTATAAATCGACAACAAAACCAGTAACATTTGTAAACAAATGGGCGCGGCTTTCTGATTAAGTTAAAGTGGTAGTAATGAAATAAATTGAATTTAGAAAAAAATGAATGCGACGAGTTTCAGAAAACACTAATGTCTTATTCTCTCTCACTAAATAGGGGGGGGGGTCCCGCAGTGAACAATAATAATTATTGAATGACCTTTAAATTGATTGTTAATTCAAGTTTCATTTAGAAATTATCAATACTGAGCATGCTTTAAACATTTCTTCTCTCAGTGATCTTATTTTGCATGCAAAATGATAATAAATGTTTAATATAATTTTTTTTTCATGCCGAGAAGTGCTCGTCAGAATTTGTTTTGTTCATTATCCGAATTTGTGTTCGTTATTCGAACACAAAAATCTTTCGTGAAAGTGTTCGTTGACCGATTTGTTCCTTAACCGATCACCCACTGTACTTTATTTTGGTGTGGCTTATTTTGGTTTGGTCCGCATGGCGCTGACGGACCATACGGTCTAAACAACTGGCAGCACAGTGGCCAATAGCGACAGGTGTTTCATCAATTCGTAGACGTCTGCTGCAGCGTGGACTGCGCGCAAGGACTCCTTTATGCAGGATCCCCCTCACGCTAAACCCTCGCTGCCTGCGCCTGCAATGGGCCAACCAGCATAGGGACTAGTGTGCTGAATGGCAGCGTGTCGTGTTTTCTGGCGAATCCCGCTTTAATTTGTGGTACCATGATGGCCGTATTCGTGTCAGACGCTATGCCGGTGAATGCCACCTTCCAGAGTGCGCTATCAAACGCCACAGTGGATGAATTTCCGGAGTTATGGTCTGGGGTGCCATAGCATATCATGGGCAATCTCAATCACTACGAATTGTTGGTAATCTGAACAGCAACCGGTACATCAGTGAAGTTCTACTGCCCCAAGCTGTTCCTTTCCTTCAAGCCTTGCCAGGCGCTATATTTCAGCAGGCAATGCCCGCCCTCATATAGTTAGGACTGTTCAATCCTTCCTTGCATTGCGGCAGGTACAACTTCTTCCTTGGCCTTCGTATTCTCCGCATATGTCGCCGATTGAACATGCGTGGGATATCGTTGGTCGGCGTCTCGCTCATGATCCTCGTCCTGTTGCTTCTACAGACGAACTTTGGGTACGCATTCAAACAATATGGAATGCTCTTCCTCAGGCAGACAATTAAAATTTGTTTGTCTCCATGCCACGTCGTGTAGCAGCACTTATTGCGGCGGGTGGTGGCTACACAAAATACTGATTTTGATGTCTTGTTATTGTTTGTTTGCTTTGAAAGTTTAATCATTTATTTGTACCACTACTACTCAACTGTGTATTAAATTTCATTTAATTATGACGATTCCTTCATTGTGTTGCAATTTTCCCAAACATGAGTTTAGTGATTTGAAAAAAAAAAAAGAGGATGTACGCGTAACATTGCAATATTGGGATCTTTTCTGCAATGTGGATAAAAATTAAAATAAAAATTTTGATGATTTTTGTATTTTCTTGCCAAGACAATGTTCTAAATTACGTTTTTTTTTTGCATAAAAAAAAGGATTTTTTTGGCCATTTTTTTTTTTAAAAATGTAACTGGTTAATACGGTTTTTGGAATGAATATTTAAATACGATCTGAAAATGACTAAAAATATCGAAAAAAAAACTAAACGCTTAATTTTTTTTGTTTGTATTGAACAAGATCCGATCTAGCTGTGCAAACAAGTTATGTGCAGCTTTTAAAATGTAACTCCTGTCCCTGAAACTGATATGCCTCCAATCAAGATTAGAAGCAGAGCGATTTGAAGCTGAAAATATTTTCCCATAGTAAAACGAATTTACTATCCTTCAATGGCAGAAAGGGATGTTCTTCCTGAAATGTATAATGACATACATTCCATTCTCTTGTTTTTCAGCCTGGGTTCGGATGTACAGTGCTCAAAAAGGGAGAGAGAAAAACTGATCATTTCATTTAATAATAAGATCTTCAGGATCTAAGACTTGATGACCTTAAATGTGCTAATTAATTAGTGCAGACAACATTTTAAGTGACGAAAGCAGACACAAAACGTGCTTTCTTCCAATAAGCATACCATTTTTGATGCTTCAAAATATAGGGAGTAGCCTCAGTCCAGGAAATATGGTCCCAAGAAAGTGTTCCAAAATTTGGACCCTTAATGTTTATTTTACTTTGCGAATTGTGCTATATCTTCAAATTTTTTTAAGCTAATCGAAAAAATTTTGCACACACTTATGAAATTCATTTATCCAAAAGTAATTCTCTGCAAAAAATAATTTTTAGTAAACATTAATTATTTTTTATTATTTTATTTAATAATAGTCGATAATCTTATGAAAAATTATGCAGCTTTTTGTATAATATTTTGAAGAATGTAATTTTACAAGGCAAAATTTGAGCACAATCAGTCGAATAGTTCCTGAGAAATTGAATTTCAAAAAAGCCAGATAATTAAACTTCGATTTCTAAGGAACTATACGTCCGATTTTGCTCAAATTTTGTATTTTGCCATGTAAAATAATATTCTTTAAAATTACGTAAAAAATTGCATATCTTATTTTTCAAAAGTTTTTCAACCATTATTGAATAAAAAAATAATGAATAATTACTAAAAATTATTTTTACGCAAAATTATCTTTTGATAAACGAATTGCAAAATTTTTAATTAAAAAGTTCTTAAGATATAGCGAAATACGCAAAAAGTAAAATTTTCATTAACCGGTTTAAAGTTTGGAGCGCTCTCCTGGCCAAACTGTTGGAACCACGTTTTTCAGATTGCGGGTACCTCCTATAATTTGAGGGTGATATATCTGAAGTCGTCGAAAAAATTGTATGTGAACATACAATTTGTTAACATGGTAACAAAAAGTACTTTCTCTGAGTAAATTTACTCAAAGAAAGTACTTTCTTTTCTGACTTCGTAACTTAAAATAATCATCTGCGCTTATTAATTAGCATATTTGAGGTCACCCCGCATCCCGGGTCAGCAACGCAAAACATATTTTCATACCATTAATTCCTCCATCACTTTATTTAGTGTATTATTATTATTACATGAAAACAGTTGAATTTAAATTATAATTATGAAATATTGTTATTGAAAAATATTTTTAATCAGACAATTAAGTTTAATATAATTTATTTGAGTAACCGTAAGAGTTTTCGCCCCTCAAACTATCTCACAAAATTTATAAATTAAAAGAAAATTAATAATTTCGAAAATTTTGTTACCCTTTGAAATAATATATTAAAGATATAAGATAAATAAAGATATCAGATAAATAAAAAATATGTATAATTCAACTAGAAAAACAAGTCGGAAAAGAGACTGGTCTAATGATTTTGGTGCCCCCTTATTTGAGCTTCATTAATAAATTAATTTAAATTATTAATTAAAATTTAAATGAAAGCTAATTATAGGTCAAAAGAAGCAATTAATATTTGAATAAATTAAGTATAATTTTAATAAATGATTTTTTTTTATAAATTCTGTTAGAATTTTTATGAATTTTAAAGAAAAAAAAAATCTAAAGATTTTTTTGTTGATGTTTTTAATCCACCAAACAATGACAACCCATCACCGATTCCAGGTTGAATAGCATAAAAAGTTAAATTACCCATGAATTAGTTTCCGTTTAGTGGCGCTGTTGTCAATGTCGGCAATACAGCTCTGTGGATATCTTACCGATGATCGGTGTAATAGCCACTGCTCTCTCTCGCCTTAGTTTGTGTACTTTTGAGCCATTATTAAGACTTAATTTATGATTACATTTTTCTTTGCATTTACATTTCAATTTTATCCAATTGCTTCTTCTTATTTGATTTTCCATTATGGGGCCTCGAGGGCACTGTCAGTTTTTGATTTCACCACTGACAACAGAAAGGCTCCTGCGTGTTAACAGGCCCCTTGATGAAGTATTATCCTGTTAACACACATATCTTTAAATGTTTGTTGTTTTCGGACATTCTAAATTAAAATAAAACAAATTTGGATTCTGCTGCTTTAAGCGCTTTTACATTTTGATGTATTATTTTAAATGTTACTTACATATTTTGTCTTTTTCTGTCAATTAGTTTCATTCTTTGATTAGACAAAGGAGGTAAGATCCTAATGGGTATAATATAAAAAAAAAAACACAACTACTTCCACTTAGTAGGAATAACATTTACCATGACGCAATGCTAAATTCTATGCCACTATCCACATAAATGCCACTATCCACATAAATCAATTATTAATCAAAAATCGAATATCAATTACTTTTCTTTATAATGCAATAAAATCTGGCGAGCAGCTATTTAAACGATCAAACACTTCGTTTGTTTACTTGTGGCTTGAAGTTAGGCTCGCAGAAAATGCCGTTCATGGGTTAAATTTAGTAGGAATAACACAACCTGTGACGTAGGCTATAGTATACCCAATTACGGAAAAATTATAATAGTTGGCACCTCTGTATAAGTATTTAGTAAATTTTTATTCTTACGTTAAAATTACCTTTTTAATATAAAAATTTCCTTTTTGACAGAATTATCAAGATTTTGGGAGAAATTAGGGATTTTTCCTGAAAAATATGATGGAGTTAAGATTTTACACAATTGTTGTTTGTGGAATATTCTAGACTGCTTGTTAAATGACAAGCTTAATAGGAATGCAATTCAATTTAAACAGGGTTCCCACTCTTTTTAACAAAGCAAAAATTAAGGATTTATATGGCCTTTTTTTAAAAAAAAATTAAGGACCTTAAAAATGGTATGATTGTTTATCATCAAATACGCAATTGTGCCAATTATTTACCTTTTTAAAAAGGAAAATCAATCAATAAAAAAAAATAAAACAATTTTATTATTATGTAAGAATACTGATATAATTGCAGGGCCGGATTAAGACCTCTTGAGGCTCTAAGCACTGAAAATATTTTGGTGCGTTCCCCCCTCTAACAATAAAAAATATATCTAGTACTAAGTCACAAGATAATTCAAAATATAAAATCAAATTATTTTTTGTAAAAAAAATATTTATTCAAATTAAATCAATTTTTTTTTAAAAATTGAACAATTGAAAACTTTTCAATTAATATTAAAAAAATAACTTATGTTTGTGAGTATGTGCCAAAAAGCAAACATTTTGATCACACTTTGACTTATGATCGTAAGTTTGAACTTTTATTTCCTAAGACTCAAAATACTTTAAATTAGAAAAACAGACACGTACTTTGTCCAAAAAAAGCATACCATTTTTTTTCCAATTGATTCGAATTCTGGACTCTCGAAATAAATGACCATATCTCGAAAATTTTTCAAACGAACTAAAAAATTTTAGCACACAATAGTAAAATTCATTTACCTAAAAATAGTTCCTTGTCAAAAATAATTTGCAAGAAGTATAAATCATTTTATATTGTTTTATTTATTAAGAGAATAGTCGAAAGAACTTTAAATTGAAAATTTAACAAATGTCATTTTAAATGACAAAATACAAAATTTAATCTGTACTAAATCAATCAAATAAACCTGAATCCTTCAATTTTAAAAAAGTTATATATTTAACATTTAATTTCTCAAGAACTTTTCGACAGATTTTGTTTTTTTCCATTGTTTTAAATTAATTTTACAATATATTCGACAGTTTTTCATGCGTAAGGTGTTCTATGAGTAGAATCATGCATCTTTCTTTGTTAAAGAAAGCATAACGGAAAAATACAAAAAAATAAAAATAAAATAAAATGGCGGGGAGGGGTTGGAATTTCGAAGCCGTCTAACTCCCTTTAATATTAAGTTATAATTTTCAAACTTGAATCCTTAGAAGGGGTCTATGGTCCACACATGTCTGATGAAGGAAATTTTTATAGGTGAAATAGGGGGTGCAGGGTCCCCTCAAAGGTCTGTTGCACAGCTGAACGTGATAGGGCTTTTGAAGTGAAATTGGGTCAAGCTTCTCGTGTTCGAATGGTCTGGTGGTCAAGACTCCGGACTAGTAACTGACGGCTGGGCTGAGGGGGCACAGGTTCGAATCCCAGAAGCAACAACTTTTCTAAAAAAAAATGTTTCTTTCTTTCTTCAGCTTATTTTGCATTATATTATTTTTTCAATGTGTTTTTCTATATTTCAGAGGGTCCTACATGTAGGAAATAATTTTTTTAAATAGGGAAAATGGCGAATAATGGATAAAAACTGGAAAAATCCTGGAAAATTTGTTTATTTCCATTGTTTTAAATTATTTCTACAATATATTCGACTATTTATCATGCGTATTGTGTTCTATGATTAGAATCATGAATCTTTCTTTGTTAAAGAACGCACAACGGAATAATAGTAACAAAATAAAAAATAATAAAATGACGGGGAGGGGCTCGAATTTCGAAGCTGTGTAACTCCCTTAAATATTAAGTTATAATTTTCAAACTCGGACCCTAAGTAAAGGTCTATGGTCCTCACATGTCTGCTGAAGGAAAGTTTTATAGGTGAATTAGGGGATGCAGGGGCCCCCTCAAAGGTTTGTTGCACACCTGAACGTGATACGGCTTTTGAAGCGAAATTGTGACAGGCTTCTCGTGTTCGAATGGTGTGGTGGTCAAGACTCCGGACTAGTAACTGACAACTGGGGTGAGAGGGAGCAGGTTCGAATCCCAGCAGCAGCAACTTTTCCAAAAAAACGTTTATTTTTTTCTTCAACTTATTTTGCATTATATTATTTTTTCAATGTGTTTTTCTATATTTCAGAGGGTCCTACATGTAGGAAATAATTTTTTTAAATAGGGAAAATGGCGAATAATGGATAAAAACTGGAAAAATCCAGGAAAATTTGTTTATTTCCATTGTTTTAAATTACTTTTACAATATATTTGACAGTTTATCATGCTTAATGTGTTCTATGAGTAGAATCGTTCATCTTTCTTTATTAAAGAACGCATAACGGAATAATAATAAAAAAATAAAAAATAATAAAATGACGGGGTGGGGTTCGAATTTCGAAGCTGTCTAGCTCCCTTAAATATTAAGTTATAATTTTCAAACTCGGACCCTAAGTAGAGGTCTACGGTCCACTCATGTCTGCTGAAGGAAAATTTTATAGGTGAATTAGGGGGAGCAGGGGGCCCCTCAAAAATCTGTTGCTCATCTGAACGTGATAGGGCTTTTCAAGCGAAATTGTGACAGGCTTCTCGTGTTCGTATAAGAATAAGTAATACGTAGGTCGAAATAATAAAGAAAGATGAACGATTCTACTCATAGATCACGTTACGCATGATAAACTGTCCAATATATTGTAAAAATAATTTAAGACAATGGAAATAAACAAATTGTTCTGGATTTTTCCAGTTTTTATCCATTATTCACCATTTTTCCTATTTAAAAAAATTATTTCTTATACGTAGGTCCCTCTGAAATATAGAAAAACACATTGAAAAAATAATATAATGCAAAATAAGCTAAAGAAAAAAATAAAAAAACATTTGGAACATTTGCTGCTGCAGGGAATCGAACCTGCACCCCTCTACTCAGCCGTCAGTTACTAGTCTTAAGTCTTGACCAGCTGACCACTCGAACACGAGAAACCTGTCACAATTTCGCTTCTAAAGCCCTATCACGTTCAGCTGAGCAACAGAACTTTGAGGGACCCCCTGCACCCCCTAATTCACCTATAAAAATTTCCTTAAGCAGACATGTATGGACCATAGACCTCTACTTGGGGTCCGAGCTTGAAAATTATAACTTAATATTTAAGGGAGTTAGACGGCTTCGAAATTCCAACCCCACCCCGCCATTTTATTTTATTTTTTATTTTTTTGTATTTTTCCGTTATGCTTTCTTTAACAAAGAAAGATGCACGATTCTACTCATAGAACACCTTTCGCATGAAAAACTGTCGAATATATTGTAAAATTAATTTAAAACAATGGAAAAAACAAAAATCTGTCGAAAAGTTCGTGAGAAATTAAATGTTAAGTATATAACTTTTTTAAAATTGAAAGATTCAGGTTTATTTGATTGATTTAGTACAGATTAAATTTTGTATTTTGTTATTTAAAATGACATTTGTTAAATTTTCAATTCAAAGTTCTTTCGACTATTCTCTTAATAAATAAAACAATATAAAATTATTAATACTTCTTACAAATTATTTTTGACAAGGAACTATTTTTAGGTAAATGAATTTTATTATTGTGTGCTAAAATTTTTTAGTTCGTTTGAAAAATTCTCGAGATATGGTCATTTATTTCGAGAGTCAAGAATTCGAATCAATTG
>NC_092212.1:84173572-84176228 GCF_043381705.1 Parasteatoda tepidariorum | reverse complement strand
GTAGAACTTCACTGATGTACCGGTTGCTGTTCAGATTACCAACAATTCGTAGTGATTGAGATTGCCCATGATATGCTATGGCACCCCAGACCATAACTCCGGAAATTCGACCACTGTGGCGTTTGATAGCGCACTCCGGAAGGTGGCATTCACCGTCATAGCATCTGACACGAATACGGCCATCATGGTCCCACAAATTAAAGCGGGATTCGCCAGAAAACACGACACGCTGCCAATCAGCACACTAGTCCCCATGCTGGTTGGCCCATTGCAGGCGCAGGCAGCGATGGTTTAGCGTGAGGGGGATCCTGCATAAAGGAGTCCTTGCGCGCTGTCCACGCTGCAGCAGACGTCTACGAATTGATGAAGCACACAATGAAACACCTGTAGCTATTGGCCACTGTGCTGCCAGTTGTTTAGAGGGACGGACCAAACCAAAATAAGCCACACCAAAATAAAGTACAGTGGGTGATCGGTTAAGGATCAAATCGGTCAACGAATACTTTCACGAAAGATTTTTGTGTTCGAATAACGAACACAAATTCGGATAATGAACAAAACGAATTCTGACGAACACTTCTCGGCCTGAAAAAAAATTTATATTAAACATTTATTATCATTTTGCATGCAAAATAAGATCACTGATAGGAGAAATGCTTAAAGCATGCTCAGTATTGATAATTTCTAAATGAAACTTGAATTAACAATGAATTTAAAGGTCATTCAATAATTATTATTGTTCACTGCGGGACCCCCCCCCCCTTATTTAGTGAGACATTAGTGTTTTCTGAAACTCGTCGCATTTATTTTTTTCTAAATTCAATTTATTTCATTACTACCACTTTAACTCAATCAGAAAGCCGCGCCCATTTGTTTACAAATGTTACTGGTTTTGTTGTCGATTTATAAAGTTTAATAATGTTTAATTACAGTTTCCTTTTACTGTGCGCTGCTATATTATTAATATTTTCTTATAATGTAATAGCGCAATTCGACTGGCAAATTCGTGATGGTTTTGATGATATCTCATCTCGAATGATTAAAGTTGGAGCTGGCAATTGTAAAGTTGTAGATAGAAATGCTTTGTTTTTACCTCCTGACTCAGTTACTCATATTCCCAATATTCGACAAATCGGTATTGATCCTGTTCTACCGAATAGAACAAATCTACTACAAATTCATAATATGGCTTTATCTAGGGCATTCTTTTACAGGTGAACGTTATTCTTGTTTTTTGAATTTGTTTGCTAACTAATATGCTGTGAATGATTACATTTCATCATAAATTATATATTTCATGACTGTTTTTCATCTTCACTCTGTACGAGGAATCAGTATTTAGGGGTCTGTTCAGAAGAAATTTGGTTCCGTTAACGGACCCTTCACAAAATATCTTTTCATAAAAACGAACCCTTCACAAAATAATTTATCTTTTAATCGGACCTTTCACAAATTTGTTTATCTTCATTATTGTTTTGTTAATCGAATAAACCCTTCCCGGAGGGGAAAAAAAGAAAGATGGTTCGAAACAAACTAAGTTTCCTTAGGATTAAATTCCAAATGTAGTCTTCCTTATATCTATGTAGTCTAAATTATTTTTACTTTTACAAACATCGTGTGCACATTCTTATTAAAAGATATGAGTTCTTATTAAATGACAATTAAAGGATTTTTTTTTTTTTGTAAATAAATAATTGATCAATTTTTATTTATTCATAAAATTAATTAATAGAATATTATGTAAATAAAAATTTATTTTGGGCAATTTTTTAAATAAAATATTATAAATTTCAGAATTGTTTAAGTTTACTTAATGCGTAACATATTAAAAGTGATACATAACTAAGTTGTGTTATTTAAAATATGTCAATTGAGATTATTAAAAATGTGAGTGATTTTGTTTCCATTATTCGTCCGAAATGAATATTCTGTGTTGAGCAGTATAGGCTAAATACCAAATATTTGTATGTTGCATCTCTAATTTAGTAACAGCAATTGTTGAGCAGAATCTTATAACTATTTGCAATTTAAAAACTTCTTGAAAAGGTTTTTAGCAATAACAGGACCCTATTTGCGCAAATTCACAAAAGCAGGACCCTGGTTGAAAGAATGTGACTTAATGCTATTTTATATTCACAAATTATGAGTAGTTTTTTCACAATTTTACAAAAACGGGACCTTTCACAAACTGTCTGGACAGACTCCTGGTATTGATTACTGCAAATTTAAAATAAGGTTTTATCTCTGCCATTCTTTTATAGGTTGAACTGTTATTATCATTATGTGTGTATAATTTTGGGGTGAGATTTCCGTTTTAAATCTGAAATCGACTCAAAGGCAGAAATACAATTAAATAACGTTATGGGGAAGAAATGATTAAAGTAGTTGTCGGATTTATTTTCTGGGTATAACTTATGTTTTTCCAGAGTATACATGAATTGCCGATACGATGCACGACTCGAGTGATGCATTGGCAAGTTCTTGACATGTAATAGATATTTAATGTTTTTAACAATGAATTAAACCATTTTGTTGAAAAAAAATTGCCAAATGCTTACCATCAGAAACCTTAGACATTGCATTTTTAAACTATTTAAATACAGGGGTCTGTTTAGAAGAAATTTGGATCCTTTAACGGACCCTTCACAAAATATCT
>NC_092212.1:84160262-84173072 GCF_043381705.1 Parasteatoda tepidariorum | reverse complement strand
TATTTTAGCAATCTTTCTTTTTTTAATTTTTGTAATAAACAGCAAAACTGGTTTGATTACAGGAGGACTCTGAAATGAGTTGAAAGGTGATAGTTTAAAAGAAACCTGCAAATTTCAACCTCAAATTAGACCTGTTACGATGTTTATTACTCGCACCTTCCTTTGTGTAGTTTCTCAGATTTGATAGCATTTTTTAATAATTTAAATATCAATTTGCAACCCCAGTGTGTTTTAATTATTTAATTTATAATAATACATGTTTTAATTTCACTTTTGATGAGGATTCTAAAAGTACATGTCAATGAGGACTTATGAAGCTCTGAATGAGCGTGTAAAATATATTTTTTTTAAGCAATACTTCTATAATATTTGAAAAATTCATTTAACTAATTTTAAAAAATAAACCTTGTAGCTGTAGGAAATAGCTTGCTAGGCAGTTTTTGGTATAAATAAAATCAATCATAACATCAACCTTTAAACAAAAGTTTTAATGTGTGTTCAGCAATTTTCAGCTAAATTATATTCTTTAGTCAGACTACCAACCTTTACGTTATTGAATTATATTTTATGGAGTATTAGACAGTCAAAAACAGAAGCTTTCAGAATCAAGATTAATTTTGCCAACATTGCATGTCTTGCCATAAAAGAATTGAAACAGAATAGCTTTTCATATTAACTTTTGAATTGTTTATATGTAGTGTTGTTAAAAATAATTTTAAATCAAATTTACATGAACAAAGAATCATACATTAAAACATAAAGTTTTCTACTACTGTAAGAAATTTTTCCAAAACTGTGGAAAGTTGGCAACCCTACTTTAATTATGCATCATTTTCTTCTTTTTTTTTTTTTTTTTAACAAAAAATAGGGTTTTTTAAAATTGTAGCAATTAAAAATGACTTTTGTACCTGTTTATTAGAAACTGCATGGAGAGATTGTTTTGTTGCAAAAGGAGTTATCTTATTTTTGTGAAATATTTTCATGCATGACTTTATTAACTTGCTTTTATCGCAAAGATGTGGGAGTACCATTTACGACTAAGTTAGCCATCGGCTACAACTTTATAGAGCATTGACTTGAATTTTTATGGATTTTAATGTGGACCACTTACATATACTCGTATATACACATATACCATTTACATGATGCTCGATGTTTTATTTATTTTTAAAATAAAAACAATTTCCTCATTTTGCAGATGCTATATTTAAATGACATAATCATATTTAACTGGCATAATTGAATCATGAGAACTGAGTGAACAGTATTTCTTATGTTAATCAGCAATATTTAAATAGTAATATAGTTATTTTATTAAAAAATTAAATTAGTTGCTTTTTTTTGCTCGTGTAAGAAATATTCGAAGTTTCCGTTGCCTGTGCGACTAGTATAACCAATGATATAATGATGTACACTAACACTTGCAAACCAGATCTTTTTNTTGAATCATGAGAACTGAGTGAACTGTATTTTTTATGTTAGTCAGCAATATTTAAATAGTAATATAGTTATTTTATAAAAAAATTAAATTAGTTACTTTTTTTTTGCTCGTGTAAGATATATTCGAAGTTTCTGTTGCCTGTGCGACTAGTATAACCAATGATATAATGATGTACTCTAACACTTGCAAACCAGATCTTTTTAATTAATATATTAATGAATGATATAGTTATAATATCAGAAGGTAATGAAATGATATCAATATACTTTGCCTTCCATTCTGCTTTTGTCACTGTAATTGTTTTTCCATCTTACCATCAACTGTTTATATATATACACATATATAAATATGTTACTGTGAATTACCAAAATCGGTGACTGCTGACTTTCACCAGTGAATATTGACAATCACACAGTCACTTTGGTACATGTCCCAAATACATACTAGATCTAGTTAAGTGCCACTGTATGTTATACATTTGCCCGGTACTCTGCATACTGATGTTTTTACTAATCGTTCCTTAGCAGACATTATAATATTGAATAAATATAATAATGTCAAAGAATAAATTAATATCAAACTGGATATAAAAAATGTTTTGATCGTTCGCCAAAGCGACTATGTGATCATTGATATGCACCGATGAAAGTCGACATTCTCTTGATTTCGGTCTTTCACTGTATCATAGTTTTGCTTTTCTTCTTGCTTTTGTCCCTTTCTCTCTCTTCTTGCAAATATTCTGCCTACTTACGGAATTTTCTTTAATATTTTATGATCATTTATTTCTATTTATTGTTCTGCATAAGAAAAATGTATTTAACAAGAGTCCTGCAACAGGAACATGTCACACCCCCAATACTTAACTATTATTAAAATATTAAAAAAAAATTTGTGTGTCAATAATTCACAGTATCAAAAATAATCTATTTTTAAAAAGAAAATTTCATAACTTACAGTAAAAAAATATAGACAGATATGTATTTAACAAGAGTCCTGCAACCGAAACATGTCACTCCCACAGTACTTAATAACTATTGTTAAGATATTAAATTATTTTTTTGTGTATCAGTAATTCACTGTATCTTAATAAACTATTTTTGAATACAAAATTTCATAACTTACAGTCATACTTAATTTAAATTTTTCTGTTGAGGTATAAATGTAACTTTTTGTTGCAGGTGTAACTATAAGAGTAAAATTAGATAAATTTATCTTTTGTAACGAAGATTAATAAACACTTTTCTGCAAGCAAACAATCAATAATAGCTGTAAGATTATTTATATAAGTTCCGAGTTTTGCTGAATAATTTCCTCAGCTGCATAAGACCATGAAATTTCATAACTTACAGTCATACTTAATTTAAATTTTTCTGTTGAGGTATAAATGTAACTTTTTGTTGTGGGTGTAACTATAAAAGTAAAGTTAAATAAATTTACCTTTTGTAACGAAGATTAATGAACACGTTTCTGCATAGCTGTAAGATTATTTATATAAGTTCAGAGATTTGCTGAATAATTTCTTCAGTTACATAAGTCCATGAAACTTAAAGATTTTTGACACAGTCTTTTTCACACTGATATAGTGTCTCTTTATAAATTGAAATAAACAAGTTGATGACAAAAATTTCATTAAAATATGGAATAGTATGCACTTTACAGTTAATATGCTATATTTCAACCATATTTAAAGAAATTTAAATTTACATACTTATATCCTCTATCTTGTGGATAGAGCAACTTATGATATTTTTTAATGTTATATTTTTTTGTATATAAAGATTTAAAGCATATTAACTGTACAAATATAAAGATACTATACATATATAAAGATTAAAGTACTATATATGTCTATCTTACCATCTCAAGTGTTTTCTGATAATTATTTTGTTTCAGAAATATGCTCATCATCTGAAGGTAGAATCGAATGAAGATAGTTTTTAAAAATGATTCATAATTATGATTCTTTTTTTTACTGACCTTTTTATTTATTTTAATTTAAAATTTACTTTTTGTATTTAAAAACTTGTTTTCTTTTCTTTTTTTGAACAAAAGTTTATTTTTTAATTTTCATTATTAGCAGTTATTTTGTTTCCCTGTGCAATTGCTTAAAAATTGCATTAAAAATAGTTCAAAACCCAAAATAATTTTTATTTTATCTTACAGAATATATTTACAAATCTGGTGATACTTCATATTCACCATGTAAACTTAACTGAACCAGCTGTTGTTATAAATCTTAAAAGAAAATAAAAATTATTATAGTTGTTTTTCAATAAATATTATTCATTTTTTGTAACGTGCAATATCAACACATTAGCAGTTTTTACTTAATTGAACTTTTTTTTAAAGATAGAAAAGATAGATTTTTAAATTGTAAAAAATTGCAATTGTTTAACTATATAACATTTAAAATTGTTGTCAATCCACTATCTACTTTCTGTTAAGTTTTTTTTATACATATATTTTTTAATCTTTTAATGAGATACTATGAGCTAAATTACTTATCTTTAAATAATATTATTATTTGTCATAACCAAGAAATAGTTGCTTACTTTTTACTGATTTAAAGCAACATTTTTTTTTATAATTCAATTTTTATATATTTCAGTTTATTTTTGATACCTTCTAAATCTTTAAAAATTTTTTGTAACTTATATTTTTAGGTATATTTTGCATGACAAACTTTTTTTTCTATTTTTGTATTAAATAAACTGACAATTGATTATATTGCTATCCATATCAACAATATTACTCAATATACTTGAACACTTTAGNATATGTTTAAGTATATTTTGCATGACAAAACTTTTTTTTTCTATTTTTGTATTAAATAAACTGACGATTGATTATATTGCTATCCATATCAACATCAATATTACTCAATATACTTGAACACTTTTGTCCAAAGAAAGCCCCTCCAGTCATAGTTTTTCACAGTATATTATTTAGGGAACATTTTTCCTGTAAAGAAAAACTATCATATTCTATTGACTTGATTCAAATGATCATTTAAGTGATAATGATAAGTACAAGAAATTAAACACTTACAAAAAATTAGAAATACCAATTTATTAATCAAACATTTATTATTTTGAATGCCTATAATTTTTTTATTCTCTTATTTTTTCAGTTCATAATTCGAGGACCCATATTGACAAAACTTATTTAAAAAACGCTAGTGAGACAGATTTTGGAAGATTCAAAAAGTCGATCTAGTCCCCAACTTCTTTTGAAACCAAGTATGGAAAATGTGTGTTCCTTTCAAATGGTAGCTATATATGGTGATAAATTTAATTATTATCCTTTTTTTAAGCTACTTGTAAACAACTTTTGACTGATTGAGTACTTGCAATGCCTTTTTTAAATCTATTTTACTCTCTTTTAAACTCTTTTTCTTCTTTATTACTCAATGTGAAAGATGTATATTGAGTGGAAATGTCAGTAAAAATTGGCTCAGAAGCAAAATACTCTCCCTGTATAGATTATATGAATTGCGAACAAAGAATTGTAAGTTATTAATTTGTAACATAAGACCAAAAGAGTATATTGCATAGCTGTCAACTCTATTGGATTTGACATAATTACTAACATAGTACTAACATAACTTACGTTAATTTAAACTATGTACCCTAATTTGGTTCTTGATCATTTTAACTACTGGATAAATTAATCTAGATGGTAATATAATAAATATCAGGCTGTTCCAAAATTGTTTCTCCCTTTCTCCTTGCACATTTGTGAGAATAATGAAATGAATTTTAAGATAATCTTATCATTTGTGTGTATGTGAACATCAGATAGCAGAAAGAAATACTCTTGTTATTCATTTTGTGTAACAAAATAACATTAAATCAAATGAATAAGGATTTTAAAAAAATTTTATTTAGCCATATAGCCTAGCGAGGAATGACAGATTTACTTATCTGAAAAAAAAACTAATAATTTTTTAAATACATAAAAGTTTACTTCTTGCTTGTTACTTTTGATCAAACTGCCAGACTCTACACAAAATAAAAATTAAAAGTAAGAGTGTACAATAATTTTTGATTGACCTGCCATAAAAACTTAAAAATACCATGTTGATGTTAATACGAAGCTGTTATTCTAAGAGGGAAGCTTGCTTTTAAATTCCATGTGAAAGTAAGATGAAGGTATTACTAATAAATAGTTTTTTTTTCATTCAGCAGCAGGTCTAATAGATATTAAAATAAAAAAAATAGAAAGAATTTAATGTGGATATGTTATGACAGACTTAATTACAAAATAGTTGGACAAAATTTATATCTTTTAAGGAAGGGTAAAAAACAGAAAATTGAAAATTTCAGTATTAAAATTTTGGAATTGAAAATTTCAGCACCCAAGAATTCATTTTAGTTTTACAAAGTTTGTAAATATCACAGATACTACTTAATAAAATTTATCTTTTAATGTAGCAGGCTGTATAAAAAACACTTTTTAAATAATTGAACAATAGAGATTAGATGCTATTTACAAATTAGCGTTTAAGTAATGAAACTTAAACTAGTTTGGATAAAAATAAAAGTTCAAACTGAATTTTAAAAAATTTTACATATATATATTTTGAAAAATATATCTTATCCCTTCACAGCTTCTATGGAGAGATAGGCATTGTTTTTTAGGAATATAATTTTTCTTTTTAAAAAGCATTATTGAATTTTTTTGTGTAGATTTTTAAGTTTCTTTATATTCTTACTAACTTTTGTATATATTTTACAGTAGCAGCTGCTTTGCAATTGCAACATTTTAAAGAATTCTTTGGGGTCCATTGTTCTGATTAAAATGCTTGTGGACAATATTGGAGTATTTAATTTTTACTTTTTAAAATCTTGTCTTGCTTTTTATTATTATCTCTGTTATTTATGTACTCTCTCTATTATGTCATCTTTTTGAACAAATAAATAGCACATCCATTCTTTTTTTAGAGGTTTTTGTTTAGGCAATCAATTTAAACTGATCTAAATTTTAAACTGACTGACAAAATTTTAAAAACTTTGGTTTAAACAGAGTACAGATTTTTAAAATCATCAATAAAAAAGCAAATTTTCATATATAAACATAGTGGTAAATGATATTTAAATCAGTCTTTTTTAAAAAACTGATTAACTGACTAACTTTTCATAATTTCTTAAATCAAATATCATTGTAATTTGTAAGTTAAATTTTCAATTTCAAATCAACCATAACTTCTTATTGTGACAGAACAGAAAAACTTTTCTTTTTTCTAAAAGCATTCTTTCTTCATTCTAAAAATAATTTTTTGAATAAATCTACATAAAATTGTGTTAGAAAAATTTGTGCCCTATTTGAAATCATGTAAATTTTTAAAAAAGGAGAAAATTTAATAAATATGAATTTCAAATGATACTGGATTTCCAATTTAGCATTTTTTACAGTTTTGCTAGTTTGTGATTTTTATCTCATGTTAATTACGTGTATCCTACAAGATTCTTCTATTATTCTTATGCATTTCTGGAGTGCTGTTAGTTAAATTCTAGAGTGTTGTTAAAGAACTTCTGCCTTAAAAGTATTAAAATTCTGCCCTAACAGTACTTACATGTTTGGTTTTTCTTTTTATCCACTTTTGTTTCTCATTTTTTCATTCTCCTTGGTATTTTATGACAAATTGTTTTATAATTTCGTACGAAACTTTAGTTGTTAAAAACAAAACATTTTTTGTCAGCTGCTTTGCTTATTTGATATCATTTAAAGACACGATGCTATTTAACTGAATATATTTCGATTCTTCAGAGCTGTAGTATCATTTGCAAGTTTTGCCTTGTATTTCCTTTTTCAGTCATATTAATATTTCTGACACTTTATTATTCTTTATCAGAGTTGACATAATCTAAATCACCTGATTTTTTAATTAAAAATAATTTATAATTTCTTACTTAGAGTTGCGATATTATTTATAATTTTAATTTATAGTTTTATCAAATTTAAATTTTATTGAATTTTATCAAAGAGAAAAAAAATCCTGGATTTATAAAAATTTGCTTGAAAAAGTAAGGGGGGGGGGAAATTTTCTAGTATGAGTTTCTAAATAGAAATGATTAAATGTTCCCAGATTATAATAATATACTCTTCATTTTAAATTGATATTTAAATTTTTATTAAATTATTTATGAATTTTCTTATTTAAATATAATTTTGTATCAAACAGGATGTAACTATACTGAATGGGGCTACTATACTGATTTAATTGAAATTGAACATCCCACTGTAGAGGTTCTATTGAACTAGCTGAGCTACAAGATTAAGAACTACATTTGTTGTAAGTAAAATTTATTTTCCCAAGCTACTTGCACTTTCCGTAACTACTTGCATTCTCTCTCTTTATATTTTATGTTTAGTTGTAATTTCTTTTCCTTGTTATATTTCAAACTTGATATTACTTTGTTAATATATGATATTACTATTAATTTGTTAATAAATTGATCAATAAACATCAACCTAATGAAATTTAAAAAAAAGAAAAAATAGATTATGAAACAGGTTCAAAGTAGTTTGGAATTTTTTTATAAGTGATTAAATTTTAAGTGATTTGCATTCCGTTAAATAAGTCCATTTTATTAAATTAAGCTTTATAAGATAAATTTTAGTCTTATTAACTTCCTTATCTTTCTTAATATTTTTTCTATGACAAAATCCTTTAAAAGCACAGGCTGATTTTACTAATAAAACATTGTTTAATTAATATATTCATACAGGAAATATTCTGAGAACCTGTTTGCCCGAGCTTCTGTCGCCAGTCAAGTGCTAGCATAAAGTTTTTTTTTTCTTTTCATAGATAATTGAAATAATTTTTAAGCAAATGTTACATTTTTTTAAAATTTTTAAACCACCTACTTTTAGAAAATGGAAAAATCTACAAAATGGGCCTAAAATACTCATTAATAATGAAAAAAACTCAGTTTTAAATAAATTTAATTTACTGGTAACATAAGAGTTAAGAAAAGCAAATTTGTAAATGGGTTAACAAACAGAAGATTTTTTTATAAAAATTGATTCAGAAAATTCTAAATATCATCAATAGCATCACAGACGCAATGTATTTATTAACAATTTAAATTAAAATGTATAAATTAAAAAATCATTGCTGAATGTCCTGTGCATTACAGGACTGGGAAAATTTAATTTGGTAACTCAAAGGAATGAACGTCAGTGTCGATTTCCTATTCAATGCAGTAATTTTGTGAGGTTATGTTTCATCCTTACAGCTGGACATCTTCATTTACAATTAATGTTCTGTTCATATATTGTGTTCCAGATTTTATTGTTCTTCCCTATAGGGCATGTAACCTCTGTAAATTCATTACAGAACATTCTTCATTTGTTACACCCGTTCAACCCAGACTCACTCTCGGGGTTTGTAGGCCGCCTTTGTTCACCACTAATATTCGTTTTCTTGTACTGATAGGACACGCGTTTTGAGACTTTAATATTCTAAGGATGCACCCTATTGGGGCGGAGTTAAATTAAATTAAATTCAATACAGTAATTAAAAAGCTTACATTTAAATCTAACTTCAGTTTTCAATATTACTTTTAAAAAAATAAGGAAACTTATGTTAGTTTTTTGTTTTAAATTGAACTGAAAATGAAGCTAGTATATGTTTTAATCATCCCTTGTTCAAAATTTTACTATTGTGAGTCTTTTGACATGAATTTATAAGCAGAAGCTTTATTTTATGCATCATTTCTCCCTAAAATAATCCAATTTATGCTTATTCGGAGCCAATTCAGCAATATTTTTTCACAATAATTTCACTCCCCCTCCCTTAGATATTATTAGAATTAATCCATTTCTAACTATACTAAATTCACTGAGTATTTTCTGTTGAATCCTGGAAAAGTTAAGGTCTAAAATCCCTAAGTTACTTACAATTCATTTAATTTTAATCATATTTTTGATTTAATAAAAATGTTCTAATAAAATTTTTGGCAAGATAATATGTGGTTTTTGTAAGGGACAGTAAAGTATTTTTGATATTTCTACTTATATACAAAGAATCTAAAGTAAGTTTAGAATTTTAGGGAAAAAAACGATTATTGTATTTATCTCCTTAACTCATTAGATTGCTTTTCAAAAAAAATAAAGACATGTTGATTTAAAAAATATATGACAAATAATAAATCAGTAACTTTTAAAGTAAGTATGTAAGAAACAAAAAAACTTTTTTAATGTCTAATAAAATTTTTACGGAAAATTTTTGTGAAAAAAACTTTTTAATTTTTTTTTTTTAGTTATACCTTCTTAATTTCAATTGTGTGCGGTATAAAAACAAATACCGAGATCTAAATTCTTGTATTGGGTAAAGAATAAACATTAAATGTAAAATATCATAAAACGTTTCTGCTGTTATTTCAAACTTTTTTTTTAATTAAAATAAATATATCTATTAAAATATTTTTGTCCGTCATAGGGTTTACCTTTTTCAGCTGAATGCGTGTCCCATGACCATTGGTATGCAACATTAACTATTTTTCTCTTTCATTATGTTTGCTTTCTGCATTAATTTAACACTGGACTTAGATATAACTCTATTTTATTGTTTTTCTTTGAGTGCATAATATTTGCTTTTAGAGCAGCCCAACCACTTTCTTGTGATATTCTGTATTTTTAGTCAAATCATGCTTTTTGAAATATAGATGTAGGAGTAGGGAAGTTTTATAAGAATTTTAAGGAGGAGAAATAATATATTGTGAATCTCAGATTTGCATAGTGCTCTCTGTCTTTTCTATTAAAGATTTAATTTATCCAAAATACTTAATATCCAGAAAAAATACTATTTTTGAAAATAACTAATGTACTATTCCTTTTAAAGTAATAACCTTATTCGAAATTTTAAAAAAAATCATTTGCGACTAATTAAATTTGTTTCTTACAGTCATTACGTATGTTTCTTCAAATCAAAACTTTTGAGCAATTGCCGATGAGCTTTTGAGCAATAATCTGAAATTTAAAAGCTTAAAATGTAAAGCTATCTATATAACTAGCTGGATCTATATTACTAAAAACACCTTTACATACATTTTTAAACTTTAACTTAAAGTAAAATTTCTTTTCACAATGAAATTATTGCTAACTTTAAAATCATTTATTTCATTTCATGTATTTAATAAGCTCATTTTTAATTATTTTAAATAACTTAAATATTTTAATTTTATATTATATTTTACACTAAATCAGAGCAGATTTTCAGTTGTCAACCTGCGACTTTATTTAATTATTTTATATTTATTACTTTGTTAATCAAAAGCAATTTTTTTACATTTCATAAACAGCTATATGTTTAAAGTTATTACTTTTGTAATATTTAATGTGTTTTAATTTTTGATAATAGTTATTTTGTAATAAATATAACAATGTGACGATAACAAAACCCATAGAGAGAACTAATTTATGAAATATATTGTCAATTCAAATCTTATCCAGGTTCAGCCTTTACATGCATCATATATAATTGAATTAAATATAAGCTTACCTCCAATTGAGTAAAATTCTTTGAAGATACAGCAAAGAACTTATCAATAAGAATTGAATAAAATGTTAATAAAAGGAAAATACAATAATATATCAAATGAAATAGTCCACTAAATTGAAATATAAGTGTGCTTAAAAATGTACTAAAAGTTTTGAAGATAACCAGAGAGTTAGAACAAAACTTGAGCTCATCATAGTAAAAGTTTCCTGACTAAAATGTCGAGAAAATATTCGATTTGAGAGCCTTTTTTAAACTTGCCTATGAGTTAAAACTACTCTTACAACACCCTCTACCCACTTCTTATTTCAATCCTAAAATGATGCCTGCACATTTCATAAACAGATTCACACAAGCAAATTATCTTTTCCTACATCCTACAGATATGCCATGTTGTCCCTTTAAAATGATCCCTTATAGATAAAGAAGGGTTGTTTGAAGCTGTGAACATTTCCCTATCGTAAAGAGAAATCGGCTACTTAGTCGGTAAAAAACAGCAACAAACATGAGTATCGTCCAGAGCAGGGGTAGGCAACGCGGCGCCCCCGATCGATTTTTAATGCGCCCTCGCTGGACTAATGTAAATGTATGATAGCCAGAGCGATTTACTTAACTCTTGTCAAACGGCGATATACAGCAAGTAGTCAGATGAGTTTAGGATTGTGCATGATTATGTGCAAAATATGCGCCCTCGGTGATTTTCAAATTTAGTATTGCGCCCTTAAGGAGAAACAGGTTGCCGACCCCTGGTCCAGAGTATTGCTTCATTGTGAAGGGTGTTGTTTTTTACTTAATAAAATCAATAAAGAATTTTTTTTAAAAAATGAATATTTTGAAGAACTGTTGCAATTCACAATAGGGGGTGTTTGAACCCCCTAAACTCCTCTCTTACCTACATCCCTGATAAAATGTATGTTTAAATATAAAAGTATTGCATACAAACTGGTGTAAAACATGTAATTATTAATACAATACAGTGCATCTAATAATTTGATCTAATTATTAATACACTAATATAACGTTAGATATAATAAATATGCTATATTTATATAATATATTGTCTAATTTATCCTATTACCAAATTTATATTATATATCGTCTAATTTAAGCAATTGATAGACTAACAGAAACAAGTGCAAACTGGTTTCAGGTGCGTAAAAACAATGGAACTGTATAGTATCATCTGATAATTAAGATTTTACATAGAATCTTTTAGTGCATCTAATAATTTGGGCAGGACTGTATGTTGTTCATTGTAACTTTTCATTGAAATAAAAATACCTATAAAATATATGTTACCGTGAATTATTAAAATCAAGAGAATGTCAACTTTCACTGGTGAATGTCAACAATCACATAATCGCTTTGATGAATGTCCGACAAATTTGTTATATTTGATTTGATACTAATTTATTTGTTGAATGTTGATATTATTATATTTATTCGATATTTTAATATCTTCTAAGGATGAATTAGGAGAAATATCAGTGTTCGGATTACCGGTTAAATGCATCATGGGCAGTGGCACTTGACCTTAAAAAAATATTGATGTAGGACATACCGGGCAGTGGTATTCAACTTGACCAAGTATATATTTCGATCATTTACCAAAGTGATTATGTGATTGTCAACATTTTTCATTTGAAGTCAACAACCACCTATTTGGTCATTCGCAGTAACATGTACATTCGTTTGCTGGGTAAAAACTAACAAGATTAAACTACAATCATCATCATCATATCTGGCTAGACAGCCCAGGGTGGGCCAGTGCCTTCTTTTGAATTCGAATCCACTTCTCTCTACTTTTGACACTTGTTCGCCAGTTTTTCTCCTTTAGAGTAAGGAAATCAGTCTCAACTAAATC
>NC_092212.1:84148072-84159084 GCF_043381705.1 Parasteatoda tepidariorum | reverse complement strand
AACTAGAATACCACATGAAACTCCCATGGCTGCTAAATGAGTGAATAAACCTTTGACCTCTTTGGAGAATATAGGACTGTACAGTTTAGAATGGGCAATGATTGTAGGGAAAGAGGTTAGGATATTTGCTTCTGATAATAAAAGTAGAATTTTTTTCCTTTCTAGTCTGTGAGCTGAATCCATTTATTGTTCTAGTTTGTTCCGATGCTTTTGGGATATTTCTTTTTTGACAAAATGTTTTAGTATTTTTAACCTAATAAATTTCTCCGAAAATTACTTGGTTATAACTTGAAGACAAAAGATTTTATATAGCACTAGCTTTTGTACTCTCATCCAATGAAATCAGTGGATTATTTCTCGGCAAAGTCGATCAATTGCACATTTTCTTGCAATCACTAACAGCAATGTTTGACAATAAATCGTTTCAATTGTTGCAGTAATTCTAATTTTCTCAATTTCATTTTAGCCTCTTATTACATATTTTAATTATAAAAAGGTTCCTTTAAGTACTACAGTAGAGAACCATTTATCTGATATCCAGAAAACCGGGAAACAAGAAAACAGGGAAGAATTTTGCTTAGTTTTCCTGCTATTTTGAAGTATAATGATAATTAAAAATAGCAGAAATTTGACTCATCCTTGAAGTTAGTAGAGGGAAAAGGGGGAATTTTTCTCCTTGTTTGCCCAGCGAAACTTCAATTCTTCCCCTGACCTTGAAGATCATTAGATCGAGATGGGGCAGGGAAGGGACAAATGTTTCATTTTCTCCTGTTTGTCAGTTGTTTTTCTGATAAGCTGCCGTCAATCAAACGAGTGGCATGCTGTTTTGGTTTTCTCTTTGGTTTACGAGGGGGTGGGGAATATGCATTGCACACGCAAAATATGTTAATGATGAATATAATAAAGAACTTGAAACTTCTGGCTAAGAGTATTGACATGTCAGATTTATTTTAAATCCACTTTAGTTACTATGTTTTAGTTATCCTTTATTTATTATGATGAATTGTTTTATTATTTCAGATAATGCATTATTTATTACAAACAAAACGTTTTATAATCACTGGTTATATTCATCGATTAGCAAAACAATGTTTTTTGGGTTTTTTTTAATAAATTCTAATTTTTTAGAAATGCACTATCATTGGCAAGTTTTTCTTAGTGCGGAATCATACCTGCTTTCGTTAAAAATAGTCTTTTTATAAAAAATAAAATAAAAGGATAAGATTGTTCATTAATTTAAGCAGATAATTATTTGTTAATAAAAGTAGACAATTATTTCATAAAGCAGATAGCAGTTTTCTTTTATTAATTTTGATTCTGTTTTTCTGATTCTACTGCATTTGAGTTTTTTTTTTCTTCTCTTTTTAAGATAAATTTCATACTCAATAAATTAATTATTTTTATTCATAAATTTTATCATTAAGTTGTTTTTTTTTTTTTTTTTTTAATTCCGTTGATCCTATAATATCCTGCCTTGTTCCAGGTTTTAATATTTATGCTAGTGCCTTTTTTTAAATATTGTTTTTTATTTATATTAATAAGTTTTCTTTTCATCGTTTCATCCCCGTATAATTAAGTATGAAATATATTGCGTTTTTTAATTATTGGTTTTGTTTTATATTAGTGAATTTGGGGATTTTAATTATTATCAAAAAATAAATATGCAAATTTTGTATTTTTTAAACTTGTTTTTTTTGTCTGAACTTGCAAATGTTTTTATCATTTTAGATGTTATGTTTCTACCATTTTTTTTTATTTTTAAATTTAGGAGATCTTTTCGTTTTTTTCTTGTTTCACCTTTTCCTTGTAATTTGGGTTTGATAAAGCATCGATTAACTGCACTTTTGGCTGATCCAGAAAATCGGAAAATTCAGACATCCAGGATAGTGATGGTCCCGAGCATCTCTAATTGGTTCTCTAACTTAATTGGTTCTCTACTTTATATGGTAAATATTTGATTTTTGATTCAAAATACAAAATGTGTAGCAATTAAAGTGTTGTAAATGTTGTTTGCAATCTAGAGATATTTCTGAAACTGTTTTTCCTTTTACCTTAAAAAGTTGGCAAAGACTGAGAAATGTATGAAAAATATGTTAAATGATGTATTAATATAAAATCTCAAAAGATTTTACTTATCTGCAGGCCAATAAATTAGTCAAACATTTAAGGTTCAAATATAAAAAGTGATAATTAGAGGAAAGAGCTCTGTCGCATGATATCGCATAATACAGCAACAGACATGTGATCTATATTTTTTTTCTTTACTTTTTTGTTGCTTAAATTATCTGAACCTAATATAATTCTAATTAGTTATGTGACATATCCATAAGAAATTACTGTAATCGAATAAAATAAACAAGATTTATTCAAAAAAACTCATGTTGATTTAATTTTCATGATCAATGGGAATATATATTTTTCTTAACTATAAAAAAAAATTGTTCGCCAAAACACTATTTCTTTCGCTGAATTTACAATTTATCGCATTCGGCAAATATTTTGCTTGGGCTCTACGTGTGTATTTCTTGGAAAGAAGGAGAACGATACTTTGTTAGTGACAGGTTTCTAGTTGTAAAAACAGTGAACTAATTTAAACTAAAAACTATGTTGTTAGATCGGAATTCTTTAAATATTTTTATTTCAAATAAGAAAGCAAAATGAATAAGATTTAAAGAATTTTTTCGCCTTTTTTTATAGAGTGTGCAAGAAGAAATTTGACAATTCTGCATTTGCGACATTCTTTTTTGTATTCTGAATATCTCTTATAATAATGCTATTTCCAAAAAAACTACATTATTTATACATTGATTTGACTTTAGATATTGGTTTAAATAAAATATAATCAATGAATTTTATAAAGAGCACTGTTTAGATAAAATAAAGTACAAAATAGCTTTATATTGAAAGATAAATATAGTGTCTCTCAAAAAAGTTCATACACTAATGACTTTCAATGAAATAGGGCTCTGTCTGTTAATTAAAATGAATATTTCAGAATGGATATATATATATCAATAAAAATATACTCTATTCTTGGCAAAACTGCATAGAATATTTTAAAAACAAAGCAAAAGTTTATTTTTAAGAAAGTCGTCATATACTTTAAAAAAAACTCTGCTTATTGGTAAATATTCTAATTTTTGGTATAATTAGAATATTTACCAGTAGCAATTTTAATATGAAACAAAGTTTCCAATAACCGAATTTTTGACTGATAATTGTACATTTTATCTTAAAATATTTAAATAAACAGGTTATCCATTATGCCATCAATAAATGACTAATTACCTTATCCTTGTGATATGCACCAACATACAAAGACACCAGCATGCTTAACTGTTCCAACTGTTTTGGATAAAGTTCCTCATTTTTTCTGCTTCATAAAGCACATCAAAACCCAATGTATTAAGTTTGTTTCCATTAACCGATTAAACATTATTACTGCGTTAGGGATCTATTTATCATTGATTTTGCAAAGTAAAGCCTCATCGAAAATGAAATTTAAGCAGAATATTTTTATTAAATTTTGCAGAAATTTTTATAACTTTCAAATTGGAATTTATGAATTTTTTCACAAATTTTATAATTTTAATCTCAGATCACGCTGATATGAACCATTTTACCTCATGTTTCACAATGGAATGGGACAAAATAGACTAATTTAGCAATATTCATAACTGAATTACCTCTTATGATGACAAATAATCATCTTTCAAAGGTTGTCTGTTGTATAATTATGACTACGAGCCACTTATAAATGATAAAAGAAAATATTATGGAGTTAGCCAGCAAAAATTGAAATATAATTTTGCTAACAAAAGTTTGATACTAAATTGCAAATAAATAAATAAATAAAAATTAAATGAAAATAATTAATTAAAAAAAATTAAAGTAATAGACACTAATTTTAATTCTGAAATCCGAAAGCATTTATGTGTTCAATGATTGTAAAGTAAAATTTTTGTTATTTTTTTATTAATTTCTTAAAAATAAACTTTTCCTTGGTTTTTAAAATATTCCATGAAGTTTTGCTACGAATAGATTATACATCTTATTATTAAGTATCCATTCTGAAATATTTATTTTAATTTATGAAAAGAGCCCTATTTCAATAAAAGTCATAAGTGTGCGAACACTTTTGGAAGCCACTGTAAAAATGGAAAAATTTTGAGGTATAATTGCTTAGAATCCTTTTCTTTTGCTTAATGAAAATATATTAAACAATACTTATTCAAGTTTTTTTTTTTTTGGTCACTCTTTATTTTACATTTGGTACACTTTGTGAGAAAACTACTTAATGTATCATATTAAAACATTTTTTATTCAATAAAAACAATGTGTTCTACTAGTTAAAAATATTTCCTCCACATCTGTCTTAATTTTTTAGAAATTTATCCAAACATTAAAAAATAAAAAACAATATCTTACTAAGTTACAATATCTTACTTACGAATTAATTTTGTCTGATTATTTTTTCTCGGTGATATATTAAAATAATAACATTTTAAATAAAATATTAACCGGACATGATTGTCTTGCAGATCACCTTCACCGTACTCGGATCTTCTCAAGCCCTTACTGTCCCCTCTGTAACTCTAATATCCCTATCCACACCACATCCGCCACTGTGCAGTCGTTAGGCGCGACTCCGAGACTGGGCTTTATTGGAAGGCCAGAGAACTTATGAGGCATTAACTTCGGTCAATTTATTGTTGTGTCATCTTTACTTTTGTTCCTGTTCATTTATTTTTATTTTTGCCTTGCCATTGGAAATATTAAAAAAATATTAATAAAAAAAAAAAAATTCATAATATAGAGACTTTTCTTGTACCTATCCTACACTTTATGAGGAAAAAAACATGACGACCTGGAAATTTTAATATGTTTATATGGAAAAACTTGAAGAAAATTAGGGAAATTTGAAATTGGATTTAAGTGACCACCCTGCTCAGTGTTGGTTGATGTAAATATAATTGTATTTAATGTAAATTTTTGTCATGTAAAGGTTTGTTTGATTTCAATTTAATCCATTCTATGGTATTTTCCTGATTTTAAACTGGGTCTTATTGTTATTATTATTGTTTATTTAACCTTATTTTTCATCTTCTCTAATTATAATTTTCTATTTACAATACCAGTTTGCTTGTTACATTTATATAACTATTCTGCTTTAGATATTCTAATAATATTTATGTCATTTCCCTCAAAATGCTCATACGTCATGAATTTTGCAGAAAATTTCCTAAATTGTAAAGTCATTTTTTACAATAAAAAAATTTTGAACGATAAAAATATTTTATTTAAGATTTATTGCAGTTTTATATTATTATTAATTTTAAATCTAAAAGATTTTAATAAAATTTACTGGGGTTTATTATTATTAGTTTTTTATTTACTTTTTCAAGTATTTTTCTGAAAAATCTACTCTGAGCTTTTAAGCTTTTCAACTTAGTGTAAATATTTTGGGAATGTATTATTTCATATTTGGCCTTGGTTTTACAGACTACTGTAGTGTTGTTACAGCTTACTTGTTATGCAGCCTGTTCTCTCTTTTTTATGATTTCTGATCTCTTCTTTTTATAGTCTCTAATTTTAGATTGATTTTTTTTCTATTTTTATATTTCATGATTTTGAATGTTTGCATTTTTTTAAGTCCAGGGGGGAATTTATAATTTGAAGTGAAAAAATTGAAAGTTATATAGATTGCGAATGGTATTCATTGGTAAAAGACTGTTATTAAGGAAAAATAAACAAATAAAAATCAAAATAAACAGAATAATAAACAACAAAAAAATCAAGAAAAATAAACAAATGACTTTGAACAGACAGAGAGTAAATAAAAACTATTAAAATCTTTTTTGAAAAAATTCATTTAATTGAAAAGTAGGCTGGCAGAGATTTATCTGCAGCTAATTGTGTATTAATTTTTTGTCATTTTTTACAAAAGTGTGTTTTTTATAAATCTTATTTTTATATACTGATTGTATATTATGATTATAAATTGTATTCATTTCATGTTAATTGTGCTTCTAACATAGGGAACGTATTGTAAATAGAGAATAATTTTTTATAAATTTTTAGATGGTAATACAAATTTTTCGGGAAAGTGGGCTGCAACATAAAAAGCTTTAATCTTTTTATGTTATTTTATTATCTAAATCTTTTTCTTAATTTATTATTCAAAACTAAACATTTTCTCACACTTAATTATTCACTCATAATTTTATTCACACATATAAATTTTATTCTTTTCATGTTCATTGTGCTTCTAACATAGGGAAAATATTGTAAATATAGAATAATTTTTTATAAATTTGTCTGGAACTTTAATACATATATTGTATATATATATTATTGTCATTCATAAATTTCATGTTTGAAGTACTTATTGATTTTAATTTACAGCTGGTATTATCTACAGATGAAGAAATTGTAGTATGATCTATTGACCGGAAGTTCTCTTTGCTTTTATAATTTCTTTCTACCATTTGCCTGGAACTTTTATATTTCATATTCTTCTGCCTATTATAAATTCCATGGTTAAGGTATTACTTGATTTCAATTTATAGCTTGTGGTCTTGAGATAAAAATGAAATTGCAATATAGTCTTTGGATCTACAGTTTTCCTAACTTCTTGTTAAAAAAAATTCTGGCATCTGCTTGAATTTATTAAATTTTTTTTTCTTCCTTAAATTATATTTCCTTGTGCTGGAATTTGCAAATTGTACTTGTATTTTTCTGACTTTCATTAATGGTGACATTTCCATAATTCAGTTATTCCTTAAACTTAATTTAATTAAAATTTAAAGAATCATAATATGATTAACCTGCTGTTTTCCTTGCTGCTGAAAGTTTTCTTTTGAACCTGTAGTTGTTGAGTTGCTATTTTGAAACTAATGTATTTCAGTTTGTAATACAAGATTGTCATAATGCATTTGGATTTGCAGCTATCTTAATTTACTGGTACATGTGTGGTTCACTCTAAGTATCTATTCTTTGTTTTTATTTGTGCTATAATCCATGAGATATTTTACTAAGAACTTAATCTAGCGTTCTTGATCTCTTCTTTCAAATTTAGCCTACAGACTTGGTTTTAATATTTTCTTAGTTTTATTCTTAGATTTCTTTTCCTGGAATATTTTCTCTAATTTTTGCGTAGAAACATTTCTTCATTTAGTACTTTTACTATACTATACCTAAAAGTACTGAGTAGTACTTTTTTTTTTTGTTATTTCATTTTATTTATTATTGGTTGCTCACACAGCTATTACCTTTTCAGTTTATAAAAATATATACCTTTTAAGTTCATAAATATATATACTAATACGTATGCATATATTTTTCCATCTTTCAGCTTTCTCTTGGGTTTAGTTAATGCGCATAATCACTTTATTATTTCAGATTAGTTTAAATGTTTCATGTGGTATCATTCCTTGGGATAAGTGTATGAAGTATTATTTAGCCATATATGTGTATGGCTAAATAACTAACTCCGTTGAAGTTGATATTAATAAACTGTGCAACTCCTTGGAGTTGGTAATATTTAGTCATTAGTTAATGAAAAGGAAGCCAGAATGTTCTGATATTGAAAGCTTTGAAGGGTATACTTTTTTTTCTGTTGATTTGAAGAAGAAAAGCAACATTGTAAAAGCTTACAAATGTTAGATTTCTGACTTTAATGTTTTCTTGTTGTAGGATTATTATCATGAACTATTTTCTTTTGGAGAAGTTATAATTTTACAGCTTTGCTTTTCTTATTAATCGTTCATTTAAGTAACTATATTTAAATTTCAGTTCACAATTTTTTTTATAATATAGTTTATCTTGAAATTCAATTTCATAATATGTGAGTTGTTAAACATGAAGTTTTTTTCCAGATTATTTTTAATGTTCTCAGCATGAAAGTAGTACTCTTTTCTATCCCTACTTTGGATCGAATAATCATTCCTAAATGATTTATTATATGCTAAATATTCGTTTCCATTAGAAAAGGTAACATCAAAAACTTTACATAAACCAATTTAGTGCTTAGAAATAAAGTTTCTTGTAATATAAGGTTTCTTTACAATATGATTCCAATTATTAAATTATTCTCTCCTTGCAAACTTGTAATTTTGCTGAACTTGCACTTTTTTTCTTGCTCTTTAAATATTTCTTCTTACAACTGTATTTCTACATATAATGATTTTTTTTGGCAAGGATTTTTATTATTAGTTAGTTCTGATGGTTATTTATTTTTAAGTTTGTAAATATATTTTACAGCTTGCTCTTTGACTTAGTTAAAACACACAAGCTTATTTCAAATTACTTTAAATGTTTTAGGTCTTAGAGCACTTTTTCCTTATAATTAGTGTGTGAAGTATCATCCTTTGAGTCATCAAAAAGATATGGCTAAATAACTGACTCCATTGAAGTTGATGTTAGTAAAACTATGCAACTCTTTGGAGTCAGTGATATTTGGCAAAGAGTTAATGAAGCAGAAGCAAGAGAGTTCTTATGGTGAAAATTGATTTAATTGACTTTGGCCGGGTATGACTTTTTTTCCTTGTTAATATGAAGCAATCCAACATATTTGGTCAAATTTAAAGATATGGAAATTTCTTATTGTAAGATTTCTTTTGCTCTTAAAATGATAATTGATAATGTTCTTAAAACTGTTCCTAAATAAAGTTCCAATAATGTTTTTCTAAACTTTTTATTTATACAAAAAATTATTTTTTTTGGACAATATAGTTTATTAAAAGTAGAGATAATAGATTACAGATTGGAAATCATAATGGACAGATTCTTTTCTAAAAATAATTATTTGACAGAGGCAGAGTTTTCTAGAATATAGCATTAAAGGACTATAAAAGCATAATTTTTTTTTGAAAACTGCAAAAAGTTTTAATGGAAAAACAGTTTTAATACCATTCCTTAAAAGTTTAACATTCAATTAAGTAAAATCAATAGCTCTGCAAATGAATTTATAATAAACTTTTATTTTACGTTTGATGAATTTTTGAACTACTAAAATAGTGTGTAACTTTGCGAACTTGTTTTGAAAAAAAATTAATAAAAGGAAAGATAAAAAATAACTTCTCTTTTACTAAAAAATTAAAATAATAAATGTTTGTTTTGCATGATATCTGTTTAGTACGTTTAGCTGCTGTAAATTCTATAACATCACTCTAAAACAAAATCTCAAAAATAGAGATCAAGCAATTTTTTAATATTTTTGACTTGTCTAAAATAATAAAAATGCCCTCATTTTATGGGTTCGTTTCAAAATATTAAATTAATTAATCATCAAACAATTTTTCTCTCCAAAAATATATTTCCCTGCTCTATCTTCTGTAAATTCTTTAAAATCACGGAAAAATCAATACACTCAATTACGTTAAATAAAAAAAATCAGCAGATTCTTTAATTTTTTAAACGATATGCTAAACACTGACGTCCCGCAGTGGACTGATCGTTAAGACACGGTTCCCACCAGATCACCGAAGTCAAGCATCACTGGCTGCTGTCAGTGTGCGGGTGAGTGACCACTTTGATCAGCCTGCGTAGGGACCGAGGGTGTGCGGTATGGGTCCTCGTTAAACTGTTCTACCGTAAAGTGCTCGCGTGCAGATCGTCGGGCTACCGAAGCGGGGGCGCCATCCCCTCTGCTGAGGATCAAAATTGCGATGGCATGTCTTCGGGTCATCCTCAGGGATGTTTCCCTGACCGTCGCCAATAGCCCATTGTGCAGCTCTAGTGCGACGTAAATGAACAACAACAAAAACTGACTATTTTGCTTTTTTTAAAAGATGTTTTTGCAGTATTTAAAGTTATTTTATCTAAATCCACTTTGATAAATCGCAAAACTGTTTAATTAATTTGTTGCTTTACTCTATCCAATTAAAAAATTTTATCACGCCTAAATAAAAAATGAAACTGCCGTTTTTTATTTTTACATAGATTAACTGAGGATGACTTTTGAGATCACGTGTTTAATCTGCCATAATGACTAAGAATGATTTCGGACGTCATTTCATGACTATGAACACTAACTGATACTAAAGTCGTTGCTTAACCTTTTCCCTGATTATCCCGAGTTAACTCGGATATATAGCAAATTACTTATCATCCCGAGAAAACTCGGGCTTAGCAGAATTTGTCAGTACATTTTGTTTTATCACGTTTTTACTCGGTCGGAACTTAACCTGCTGTTTGCCAAGTTTTATTTGTATGTTGAACTGCACACGTGTTTTGTGCGATTGTATAAACGATGGTTGCTGAATTTACATAACAATAAGAGTAAAAAAAATATGATGTATTCCTTCAATGACGTTTGAAAAGTATCACTATGTGTTGTCCCTTGTTGTAAGAACTATCATACAAAGACTAATATTTAACTTTTTTCATTTGTCCGAAATAACTCTGGATAGTAAACTGATTTTAAATGAAATGTTTCTTACACATGAGAAAATTAAAATTACAATTTAAAACTTATGCAATATCATTTGTTTTAATTCGTTGTATTTATTAGTAAAATAAAAAAAATATGTTCATTTTTTGCATTTTTTTTCTTTAAAATAATTGGTATGGGAAGTAGATGGGGGCTATATCGATTTTAGTTGTTCCCAATTAACGCAATCAATGGATTTTTAATCTGCTCATATCACATTTGCCGATGACCGATGTTTTCGCTAACTGTTTGGCAAACTCAACCAAGATTTGCAGTCAGAGCTTTCTTTGTCATCCCCAGATGAGGAGAGAAACGGAGAAGTTCTGCAACTAGGAGTAATGTTTGTTTGGTAGGTTTAAAAAGATCTGATCCCGCTTTCTATGCGCGAGCTGGTAATCCTACCTCTTCTAAAACAATGGTTAGAATAAAGATCATCTTCATGATTAAAAAAATATAAATCTCAAAACTATTAAAAAAAAGTGAAGAAAATAGTAGAAAATGAAAGTTAAATAAAATTATTGCAATCTCAAGTGAAATGTGTTCTTGTTCCTGTTTAATTTATCTGGTTTTAAATCGGCAT
>NC_092212.1:84105711-84147572 GCF_043381705.1 Parasteatoda tepidariorum | reverse complement strand
GATCTTTATTCTAACCATTGTTTTTGAAGGGGTAGGATTACCAGCTCGCGCATAGAAAGTGGGATCAGATCTTCTTAAACCTCCCAAACAAACATTACTCCTAGTTGCAGAACTTCTCCGTTTCTCTCCTCATCTGGGGATGACAAAGAAAGCGCCGACTGCAAATCTTGGTTGAGTTTGTCAAACAGTTAGCGGAAACATCGGTCAGCCGGTTATCGGCAAATGTGATATGAGCAGATTAAAAATCCATTGATTGCGTTAATTGGGAACAACTAAAATAGATATAGCCCCCATCGTTTAACTACTTCCCATACCAATTATTTTGAAGAAAAAAAATGCAAAAAATGAACATATTTTTATTTATTTATTTTATTAATAAATTCAAGGAACTAAAACAAAAGATATTGCACAAGTTTTAAATTGTTATTTGAATTTTTTCATGTGTAAGAAACATTTCCTTTTAAAATCAGTTTACTATCCAGAGTTATTTCGGGCAAATGAAAAAAGTTAAATATTAGTCTTTGTATGATAGTTCTTACACAACACAAAGTGATATTTTTCAAACGTCAGTGAAGGAATACATCATATTTGTTTTCTATGTAAATTCAGCAACCATCGAATGTACAATCGCACAAAACACGTGTGCAGTCCAACATACAAATAAAACTTGGCAAACAGCAGGTTAAGTTTTTCGCTTCTGACAGAGTAAAAACGTGATAAAACAAAATGTGCTGACAAATTCTGCTAAGGCCGAGTTTTCTCGGGATGATAAATAATTTGCAATGTATCCGAGTTAACTCGGGACAATCATGGAAGAGGTTAAGCAACGACTTTAGTATCAGTTAAGTGTTCATAGTCATGAAATGCCGGTCGAAATCATTCTTAGTAATTATGGCAGATTAAATATTATAAATCGTTGGAAATTCAATTTATGTAAAGAAAATAATAATTTCTTATTTCCCGTCGTGATCTCCAAAATCATCATCAGTTAATCTATGTAAAAATAAAAAATGGCAGTTTCATTTTTTAATTTAGGCGTGCTAAAAATTTTAATTTATAACTAGATGGAGTAAAGCCCATAAGCAGAATATTTTCAAATGTTCTGCAAAAGTAACTTGTTGTTGTAGTTCATTTACGTCGCACTAGAGCTGCACAAAGGGGCTATTAGCGACGGTCTGGGAAACATCCCTCAGGATGATCCGAAGACATGCCATCACAATTTTGATCCTCTGCAGAAGGGATGGCACCCCCGCTTCGGTAGCCCGACGACCTGCACGCGAAGTCGAGCACTTTACGGTAGAACAGTTTAACGAGGACCAATACCGCACACCCTCTGTCCCTACGCAGACTGATCCAAGAGGTCATCCACCCGCCCACTGACCGCAGCCAGTGATGCTTGACTTCGGTGATCTGCTGGGAACCGTGCCTTAACGATCAGTCCACTGCGGGACAGAGTAAAGTAACAGATTAATTAAACAGTTTTGCGATTTATCAAAGTGGATTTAGATCAAATAACTTTAAATACAGTAAAAAACATCTTAAAAAAAGCAAAATATTCCGCTTTTAGCATATCGTTTAAAAAATTAAAGAATCTGCTGATTTTTTTAAAAACGTAATTGAGTGTATTGGTTTTTCCGTGATTTTAAAAAATTTCCAGAAGATAGAGCAGGCAAATATATTTTTTGAGAGAAAAATTGTTTGATGATTAATTAATTTAATTTTTTGAAACAAACCCATAAAATGAGGGCATTTTTAAAAAATTGCTTGATCTCTACTTCTTTTAGAGTGATGTTACAGAATTTACCGCGGCTAAACGTACTAAACATATATCATGCAAAAACAAACATTTATTATTTTAGTTTTTTAGTAAAAGAGAAGTTATTTTTTATCTTTCCTTTTATTAAATGTTTTCAAAACAAATTCGCAAAGTTACATACTATTTTAGTAGTTCAAAAATTAATCAAACGTAAAATAAAAGTTTATTATAAATTCATTTGGAGAGCTATTGATTTTAATTAATTGAATGTTAAACTTTGAAAGAACTGTATCAAAACTGTTTTTCCATTAAAACTTTTCATAGTTTTCAAGTAAAAATTATGCTTTTATAGTCCTTTAATGCAATATTCTAGAAAACTCTACCTCTGTCAAATAATTAATTTTAGAAAAGAATCTGTTCATTATGATTTCCAATCTGTAATCTATCATCTCTACTTTTAATAAACTATATTGTCAAAAAAAATTTTTTTTGCATAAAAAAGCAAGTATAAAAAGTTTAGAAAAACATTATTGAAACTTTTTTTAGGAACAGTTTTAAGAACATTAAAAAGAAATTTTACAATAAGAAATCTCAATATCTTTAAATTTGACCAGATATGTTGGATTGCTTCATATTAACAGGAAAAAAAAAGTCATACCCGGGCAAAGTCAATTAAATCAATTTTCATCAGAAGAACTCTCTTGCTTCTGCTTCATTAACTTTTTGCCAAATATCACTGACTCCAAAGAGTTGCATAGTTTTACTAACATCAACTTCAATGGAGTCAGTTATTTAGCCATATCTTTTTTGATGACTCAAAGGATGATACTTCACACATTTATTATAAGGAAAAAGTGCTCTAAGACCCAAAACATTTAAAGTAATTTGAAATAATCTTAATTGTGTGTTTTAACTAAGTGAAAGAGCAAGCCGTAATATATATTTACAAACTTAAAAATAAATAACTATCAGAACTAACTAATAATAAAAATCCTTGCTAAAAAAAATTATTATATGTAGAAATACAATTGTAAGAAGAAACATTTAAAGAGCAAGAAAAAAAATGCAAGTTCAGTTGCAAAATTACAAGTTTGCAAGGAGAGAATAATTTAATAATTGGATTTATATTGTAAAGAAACCTTATATCACAAGAAACTTTATTTCTAAGCACTAAATCGGTTTATGTAAAGTTTTCGATGTTACCTTCTCTAATGGAAATGAATATTTAGCATATAATAAATCATTTAGGAATGATAATTCTGTGGAAAAGAGTAATTTCATGCTTAGAACATTAAAAATAATCTGGAAAAAAACTTCATGTTTAACAACTCACATATTATGAAATTGAATTTCAAGATAAACTATATTAGAAAAAAAAATTGTGAACGGAAATTTAAATATAGTTACTTAAATGAATGATTAAAAAGAAAAGCAAAGCAGTAAAATTATAACTTATCCAAAAGAAAATAGTTAATGATAATAATCCAACAGCAAGAAAACATTAAAGTCAGAAATCTAACATTTGTAAGTTTTTACAATGTTGTTTTTCTTCTTCAACTATAGCTATAAACAGAAAAAAAAGTATACCCTTCAAAGGTTTCAATATCAGAACATTCTGGCTTCCTTTTCATTAACTAATGACTAAATATCACCAACTCCAAGGAGTTGCACAGTTTACAAATATCAACTTCAATGAAGTTAGTTATTTAGCCATATACATATATGGCTAAATGATACTTCATACACTTATCCCAAGGAATGATACCACATGAAACATTTAAACTAATCTGAAATAAAAATGTGATTATGCGCATTAACTAAACCCAAGAGAAAGCTGAAAGATGGAAAAATATATACATACGTATTAGTATATATATATTTATGAACTTAAAAGGTATATATTTTTATAAACTGAAAAGGTAATAGCTGTGTGAGCAACTAATAATAAATAAAATGAAATAACAAAAAAAGTACTGCTCAGTACTTTTAGGTATAGTATAGTAAAAGTACTAAATGAAGAAATGTTTCTACGCAAGAATTAGAGAAAATATTCCAGGAAAAGAAAACTAAGAATAAAACCAAGTCTGTAGGCTAAATTTGAAAGAAGAGATCAATAACGCTAGATTAAGTTCTTAGTAAAATATCTCATGGATTATAGCACAAATAGCACAAAGAATAGATACTTAGAGTGAACCACACATGTATCAGTAAATTAAGATAGCTGCAAATCCAAATGCATTATGACAATCTTTGACAATTTGTTTCAAAATGGCAACTCAACAACTACAGGTTCAAAAGAAAACTTTCAGTAGCAAAGAAAACAGCAGGTTAATCATATTATGATTCTTTGAATTTTATGATCATTTTAATTAAATTAAGATTAAGGAATAACTGAGTTATGGAAATGTTACCATTAATGAAAGTCAGAAAAATATAAGTACAATTTGAAAATTCTAGCACAAGGAAATATAAGTTAAGAAAAAAAAATGTAATAATTCCCTGCAGATGCCATAAATTTTTTTTACAAGAAGCTAGGAAAAATTGTAGGTCCAAAGACTATATTGCAATTTCATCTTTATTTCAAGGCCACAAGCTATAAATTGAAATCAACTAATACCTTAACCATGGAATTTATAATAGATAGAAAAATATTAAATATAAAAATTCCGGGCAAATGCCAGGAAAACAATCAAAAAACCACATAGAAATTTATTCTTCACCTTCAAAGACCACAAGCTACAAAATTAAAATCAATAAGTACTTCAAACACATGAAATTTATGAATGGCAATAATATATATATATATATATTAAAGTTCCAGGCAAATTTATAAAAAATTATTCTATATTTACAATATTTTACCTATGTTAGAAGCACAATGAACATGAAAAGAATAAAATTTATATGTGTGAATACAATTATGAGTGAATAATTAAGTATGAGAAAACATTTAGTTTTGAATAATAAATTAAGAAAAAGATTTAGATAATAAAATAACCTAAAAAGATTACAGCTTTTTATGTTGCAACCCACTTTCCTGAAAAATTTGTATAACCATCTAAAAATGTATAAAAAATTATTCTCTATTTACAATACTTTCCCTATGTTAGAAGCACAATTAACATGAAAAGAATACAATTTATAATCTTAATATACAAGCAATATATAATTTTTTATATTTTTATTTCCAATGGCCAAGGTTACAAAAGACCACTCACCACAATGGAGGAACAACAAAATAAACAAACACAAAACAAAAACAAACGTGGGAAGAAAAGTCCATGACCCCAATTAGTCTTTTGCGCGTCAGTAACAGTCACACAAAGAGATATCCCCTAGTGCTGGGCAAAGACGAAGGTGGTCTGCATCCATCTCCGCTTGAAGGTCACAGAGCGTGCAGAAAAGGTCTCGAGCAACATGAATTTGATGGAGATGTTAGAGGAGGCAGTCGTGTCCGGTAGTCAGTCGAAACTCACCAACTGCCCTACGTTTTGGCCACGTAGGAAGATTTTTGAGATTATTCCATCAGATATTACCAGAATTTTTCTCTGTGCATTGGTTTAAAGTGAGAGCCATCATCTTTTTCTTGGTTAGGCACTTGGCATTAGAGAGAGGGACAGATTTTTTTGATGTCTGTACTAGCCAAAGTTGTAGATCATTTAGCCGCAAAGCGTTACCAGGGTGCACCACTAGGAGGTAGATCTACGTTGCATCCCTATATATAAAAATAAGAATTATATATAAAAATATATGAAATAAGAATTATAAAAAACTCACTTTTGTAAAAATTACAAAAAATTAATACATAATTAGCTGCAGATAAATCTTTGTATGCTTACTTTTCAATTAAATGAATTTTTTTTAAAAAGATTTTAATAGTTTATATTTACTCTCTGTCAGTTCAAAGTCATTTGTTTCTTTTTCGGGATAATAGTCTTTTACTAATAAATACCATTCTTAATCTATACAATTTAAAATTTTTTCACTTAAAATTATAAATTTCCCCCTGAACTTAAAAATAAAAAACACTCAAAGACATGAAATATAAAAATAGAAAAAAAAAATCAATCTAAAATTAGAGACTATAAAAAGAAGAAATCAGATATTATAAAAAAGAGAGAACAGGTTGCATAACAAGTAAGCTGTAGCAACACTACAGTAGTCTGAAAAACCAAGGCCAAATATTAAATAATACATTCCCGAAACATTTACAATAAGTTGAAAAGCTTAAGAGCTGAGAGTAGATTTTTTGGAAAAATACTTGATAAAGTAAATAAAAAACTAATAAACCCCAGTAAATTTTATTAAAATCTTTTAGATTTAAAACTAATAATAATATAAAACTGCAAAATATTTTAAATAAAATATTCTTATCATTCAAAATTTTTTTATTGTAAATAATGCTTTTATAATTTAGGAAATTTTCTGCAAAATTCATGACGTAAGAGCAATTTCAGGGAAATGACATAAATATTATTAAAATATCTAAAGCAGAATAGTTATATAAATGTAAAAAGCAAACTGGTATTGTAAATAGGAAATTATAATTAGAGAAGATGAAAAATGAGGTTGAATAAACAATAATAATAACAATAAGACGCAGTTTAAAATCAGGAAAATACTGTAGAATGGATTAAATTGAAATCAAACAAACCTTTACATGACAAAAATTTACATTAAATACAATTATATTTACATCAACCAACACGGAGCAGGGTGGCCACTTAAATACAGTTTCAAATTTCCCTGAAATTTTTCAGGTTTTTCCATGTAAACATATTAAAATTTCCAGGTCGTCATGTTTTTTTCTCATAAAATGTAGGATAGGAACAAGAAAAGTGTCCATATTATGAAATATTTCATTTAAAATGTTATTTTTTTAATATATCACCGAGAAAAAAAAAATCAGACTAAATTAATTCGTAAGTAAGATATTTGTCTCTTATAATTTGTAAATTAGTAAGATATTGCTTTTTATTTTTTAATGTTTGGAAAAATTTCTAAAAAATTAAGACAGATGTGGAGAAAATATCTTTAACTAGTAGAATACATTGTTTTTATTGAATACAAAATGTTTTAACATGATACATTAAGTAGTTTTTTTCACAAAGTGTACAAAATGTGAACTAAAGAGTGACCAAAAAAAAAAAAAACTTGAATAAGTATTGTTTAATATATTTTCATTAAGCAAGAGAAAAGGACTCTAAGCAATTATACCTCAAAATTTTTTTATTTCTACAGTGGCTTCCAAAAGTGTTCGCACACTTATGACTTTTATTGAAATAGGGCTCTTTTCACTAATTAAAATGAATATTTCAGAATAGGTATTTAATAAAAAGATGTATAATCTATTCTTAGCAAAACTTCATGGAATATTTTAAAAACAAAGCAAAAGTTTATTTTTAAGAAATCAATAAAAAAATAACAAAAATTTTGCTTTACAATCATTGTACACTTAAATGCTTTAGGATTTCAGAATTAAAATGATTGGCTATCACTTTAATTTGTTTTATTTAATTTTTTCATTTAATTTTTTATTTATTTATTTATTTATAATTTAGTATCAAACTTTTGTTAGAAAAATTATATTATAATTTTTGCTGTCTAACTCCATAATATTTTCTTCTATCATTTATAAGTGGCTCATAGTCATAATTATATAACAGACAACCTTTGAAAGATGATTATTTGTCACCAAATAACATTTTTAAATATGTACATTTTGACAAAAAATAGACTAAAAAGGTCGTCTAAAGAAAAGCTGTATTTGATACAAAAGTATCGAAGAATCCTTCAAAAATTTCATGCAATGGAAAATAAGAAAATTTCTCTCAAGTGTTATTAATGAAATTAAATATAAACAATTCTGTTTTGTGGTATTTGTACTTTAAACAAAAATGTTACAGAACAGAATATAGCCACTATGAAGCATTTGTTTATGATAGACTAAAATTCAACTCTCATAGCACATTAATTGAAAAGCCTCTATAAAAAAAATCATTATAGGTTTAATTCTAACATAAAACTTAATTTGAAAAGTTTGTTTCTGAGATTGAATTTTGCTATCTCTCATTGCAAAATAAAACCTTAGCTGCTCCATAAAACTCACATGAAGTTTTTAACATAACTTTTACATGTTTTTAGCATTAGGAAATAAATACATTAATTAACAACTACTATGATAAAACAACCAAAAAATAAAACCTATACAGATAAAATGTGCAATTAGAAAACAATTTAAATGTTACCTGCAATAAGATCTTGTTCTTCATGGCAAGACATCTTGTATTTTTAATAAATGTAGTTTGCATTTTTACCAGACCTAAAAGAAAAAAAAAAATTTAAACATTTATTTTATGAATGTTATATTTTTTAAAAAATATAATGAATCATAGAAGAATTTAAATTTCATACTAGTTTTAAATAAATATAACTTAATAGAGCCAAAAATAATTTAAAATTAACATATATATAAAGAAGAAATATTGTTGTTTCAAGTTTCTAGATTCAGTAAGAAATAAATTGTGCTTCTTTCAACCTAAGTGGAAAAAACAGTTTTTAATTGCAATGAAGTTTTAACTAATAGTATTAATTTCCAAGCTGTTAGTACATCAATATTATAAAAAAGCAACACTTAGGAATAAAAATAAATTTAATGCATTTCTAAAGAAATTAAAATGATTGTAGAGTTTTAATATTTCACTTAAATGTTAGAAATGAAATATAAATTTTTATATTTTTTAAAAAGGCAGTTATTATATTTATACAGTTTATGCCATAAACTGTTAAAATATCATAATCAATTTTTTTAATGCTTTTCAATTAAGAAATCACATACTAAAGATTGCATACTACTGCAAATAACAAAATTTATTCACAATTACAAATTAAATATCATTCTTATTTTTGAAATTGAATGTTGTTTAGTATGCAACTAAATCTAAATGATTCATGTATTTTAAAATTCTTCAGAAAACAAAAATAAATAAATTGAAAATAGTTATTTTCTTTATTCATTTCATCCAGTTTCTCATTTTTTTTTAATAAAAGTTTTTCCCACTTTCTTTTAGTGAAAGACTGTTTCTGGACAAAATGAATGGGACACAAATTTAAAAGTCAACAAAAAGACATAGCTTCTAACATGGATAGAAAAAAAATCCAGTAGATTTTACAAAATGATACAAACTTCATGATAATTGTTGCATAATGAACTAAATATTTTACACACAGGGAATTTTTATAGTAATCAAAATAGAAAAAACTGCAATACTTTACAGTTATGATTTCACATTAAATGAACATGAACACTTATTCTGTTTACTCATAATTTTGAATAGTAACAGGCATCAAAGATAGTTAATAGACTTTTTAATTAATTTAAAAAAGGGATTTCAAAGATATAGGATATTATTAATCTTTAAATGTATTATAACTTTATATATTATAACTTTTACTTTTATACTTTACTATTATATTATACTATTATACATTATATATAGATATTATATATTATATTATACTATTATATATACATATATATTATTATATTATACTATTATATATAGTTACTATTATAACTTTAAAAGATATAAATTTGGTACAACTATTTTGCAATTAAGTCTGTCATAACATATTCACATTAAATTCTTTCTATTTTTTTATTTTAATATCTCTTAGACCTGCTGCTGAGTGAAAAAAAAAACTATTTAATAGTAATACTTTCATCTTACTTTCAAATGAAATTTAAAAACAAGATTCCCTCTTAGAATAACAGCTTCGTATTAACATCAACAGGGTATTTTTAAGTTTTTATGGCTGGTCAATCAAAAATTATTGTGTGCTCCTACTTTTAATTTTTATTTTGTGTACAGTCTAGCAGTTTGATCAAAAGTAACAGGCAAGAAGTAAACTTTTATATATTTAAAAAATTATTTGTTTACTTTCAGATAAGTAAATCTGTCATTACTCGCTAGGCTATATGGTTAAATAAGAATTTTTTTACATCCTTATTCATTTGATTTAATGTTATTTTGTTATACAAAGTGAATAACAACAGTATTTCTTTCTGTTATCTGATGTTCACATACACACAAATGATAAGATTATCTTAAAATTCATTTCATTATTCCTTGCAAGAAGAAAGAGAGAAACAATTTTGGAACAGCCTGATATTTATTATATTACCATCTAGATTAATTTAGCCAGTAGTAAAAATGATCAAAAACCAAATTAGGGTACATAGTTTAAATTAACGTAAGTTATGTTAGCAATTATGTTAAATCCAATAGAGTTGACAGTTAAGCAATATACTCTTTTGGTCTTACATTACAAATTAATAACTTACAATTCTTTGTTCGCAATTTATATGATGTATACAGGGAGAGTATTTTGCTTCTGAGCCAATTTTTATTGATATTTCTCCTCAATATACATCTTTCATATTGAGTAATAAAGAAGAAAAAGAGTAAAATAGATTTTAAAAAAAACCTTTAGGCATTTTAAGTACTCAATAAGTCAAAAGTTGTTTACAAGTAGCTTAAAAAAAGGATAATAATTAAATTTATCACCATACATAGTTACGATTTGAAAGGAACACATATTTTCCATACTTGGATTCAAAAGAAGTTGGGGACTTGACAAGATGGACTTTTCGAATCTTCCAAAATCTGTCTCAATAGCGTTTTTTTAAATAAGTTTTGTCAATATGGGTCCTCGAATTATGAACTGAAAAAATAGAGAATAAAAAAATTATAGGCATTCAAAATAATAAATGTTTGATTAAAAAATTGGTATTTCTAATTTTTTGTAAGTGTTTAATTTCTTGTAATTATCATTATCACTTAAATGATCATTTGAATCAATTCAATAGGATATGATAGTTTTTCTTTACAGGAAAAATGTTCCCTAAATAATATACTGTGAAAACTATGACTGGAGGGGCTGTTTTTGGACAAAAGTGTTCAAGTATATTGAGTTATGTTGATATGGATAGCAATATAATCAATCGTCAGTTTATTTAATTCAAAAATAGAAGAAAAAAAGTTTGTCATGGAAAATATATCTAAAAATATAAGTAAGTTATAAAAGAATATTAAAGATGGTATCAAAAATAAACTGAAATATATAAAAATTGAAATATAAAAAAATGTGTTGCTTTAAATCAGTAAAAAGTAAGCAACTATTTATTGGTTATGACAAATAATAATAATATCATTTAAAGAAAAGTAATTTAGATGAGAGTTTCTCATTAAAAGATTAAAAAATATATGTATTAAAAAAAAACTTAACAGAAAGTAGGTAGCGGATTGACAACAATTTTAAATGTTATTCAGTTAAACAATTGCAAATTTTTACAATTTAAAAATCTCTCTTTTCTAGGTTTAAATAAAAGTTCACTTAAGTAAAAACTGCTAATGTGTTGATATTACACATTACAAAAAATGAATAATATTTTTTGGAAAACAACTATAATAATTTTTATTTTCTTTTAAGATTTATAACAACAGCTGGTTCAGTTAAGTTTACATGGTGAATATGAAGTATTACCAGATTTGTAAATGACACATATCTTTATATTCTGCAAGATAAAATAAAAATTATTTTCGGTTTTGAACTATTTTTAATGCTATTTGTCAAGCAATTGCACAGGGGAAAAAAATAACTGCTAATGATGCAAATTAAAAAATAAACTTTTGTTCAAAAAAAGAAAATAAAACAAGTTTTTAAATACAAAAAGTAAATTTTGAATGAAAATAAATAAAAATGTCAGTAAAAAAAGAATCATAATTATGAATCATTTTTAAAAACTACCTTCATTCGATTCAACTTTCAGATGATGAGCATATTTCTGAAACAAAATAATTATCAGAAAACAATTGAGATGGTAATATAGACATATATAGTACTTTAATCTTTATATATGTATAGTATCTTTATATATGCATAGTATCTTTATATATGTATTGTATCTTTATATATGTATAGTATATTTATATTTGCACAGTTAATATGCTTTAATACAAAAGTATACAAAAAATATATTTATATACAAAAAAATATAACATTAAAAAATATAAGTTGCTCTATCCACAAGATAGAGGCTATAAGTATGTAAATTCAAATTTCTTTAAATATGGTTGAAATATAGCATATTAATTGTAAAGTGCGTACTATTCCATATTTTAATGAAATTTTTGTCATCAACTTGTTTATTTCAATTTATAAAGAGACACTATGTCTGTGTGAAAAAGACTGCGTCAAAAATCTTTACGTTTCATGGTCTTGTACAGCTGAGGAAATTATTCAGCAAAACTCTGGACTTATATAAATAATCTTACAGCTATTATTGAGTGTTTGCTTACAGAAAAGTGTTTATTAATCTTCGTTACAAAAGGTAAATTTATTTAATTTTACTCTTATAGTTACACCTGCAACAAAAAGTTACATTTATACCTCAACAGAAAAATTTAAATTAAGTATGACTGTAAGTTATGAAATTTTGTATTCAAAAATAGTTTATTAAGATACAGTGAATTACTGATACACAAAAAAATAATTTAATATTTTAATAATAGTTATTAAGTATTGTGTGAGTGACATGTTTCGGTTTCAGGACTCTTGATAAATACATATTTATTTGTCTGTATTTTTTGACTGCAAGTTATGAAATTTTCTTTTTAAAAATAGATTATTTTGATACTGTGAATTATGGCACACAAAAAATTATTTAATATTTTAATAAAAGTTAAGTATTGGGGGGTGACATGGACTCTTGTTAAATACATTTTCTTATGTAGAAGAATAAATAGAAATGAATAATCATAAAATATTAAAGAAAATCCCGTAAGTAGGCAAAATATTTGCCAGAAGAGAGGGACAAAAGCAAGAAGAAAAGCAAAACTATATACAGTGAATGACAGAAATCAAGAGAATGTCGACTTTCATCGGTGGATATCAACGATCACATAGTCGCTTTGGTGAATGTCCGAAATATTTTTTATATCCAGTTTGATATTAATTTATTCTTCGACATTATTATATTTATTCAATATTATAATTTCTGCTAAGGAATGATTAGTAGAAACATCAGTATTCAGAGAACCGGGCAAATGTATAACATACAGTGGCACTTAACTAGATTTAGTATGTATTTGGGACATTTACCAAAGTGACTGTGTGATTGTCAATATTCATCGGTGAAAGTCAGCAGTCACCGATTTCGGTAATTCACAGTAACATATTTATATATGCATATAGATAAACAGTTGATGCCAAGATGGAAAAAAAATTACAGTGACAAAAGTAGAATGGAAGGCAAAGTATATTGATATCATTACCTTCTGATATTATAACTATATCATTCATTAATATATTAATTAAAAAGATCTGGTTTGCAAGTGTTAGTGTACATCATTATATCATTGGTTATACTAGTCGCACAGGCAACGAAAACTTCAAATATTTCTTACACTAGCAAAAAAAAAGTAACTAATTTAATTTTTTTATAAAATAACTATATTATTACTTAAATATTGCTGACTAACATAAAAAATACAGTTCACTCAGTTCTCATGATTCAATTATGTCAGTTAAATATGATAATGTCATTTAAATATAGCATCTGCAAAATGAGGAAATCGTTTTTTTTTTTTTTTTAAATAAATAAAACATTGAGCATCATGCAGATATGTATATGTAAGTGGTCCACATTAAAATCCATAAAAATTCAAGCCAATGCTCTATAACGTTGTAGCCGATGGCTAACTTAGTCGTAAATGGTATTCCCACATCTTTGCGATAAAAGCAAGCTAATAAAGTCATGCATAAAAATAATTCACAAAAATAAGATAACTCCTTTTGCAACAAAACAATCTCTCCATGCAGTTTACAATAAACGGGTACAAAAGTACATTTTTAATTAATATAATTTTAAAAAACCCTATTTTTTTGTAAAAAGAAAAAGAAGCAAAATGATGCATAATTAAAGCAGGGTTGGCAACGTTCCACAGTTTTGGTAAAATTTCTTATAGTAGTAGAAAACTTTATGTTTTAATGTACGATTCATTGTTTACGAAAATTTGATATAAAATTATTTTTAACACAACTACATATGAATAATTCAAAAGTTAATATGAAAAGCTATTCTGTTCCAATTTTTTTATGGCAAGACATGTAATGTTGGCAAAATTAATCTTGATTCTGAAAGTTTCTGTTTTTGACTGTCTAATACTCCATGAAATATAATTCAATAACGTAAAGGTTGGTAGTCTGACAGGGTGGCCACTCAAAACAGATTTGAAATTTCCCTGATTTTTCCAGGTAAAAATCTTAAAATTTCCAGGTTTGCGTTTTTTTCCTTTTTTCTTATAAAGTGTAGGATGTGTACAAGAAAAGTGTCTGTATTATAAAATATCTTATTCAAAATGTCATTTTTTTAAACATATCTTGAAAAAAATTAATTTTTTTACAAGATATTTTTTTATTATTTTTTAATGTTCTGGTACAACATTAATTTTTAAAAAATTATGACGTGGAGGAAATAATATGTTTAGCTTGCAGAATATATTGTTTTTATTGAATAATTTTAATTGTTTTTATTGAATTTAATGTGTTACTTTAAGTAGTATTTGCTCAAAGTGTACCTACAAAATGACAAAATCAGAATAACCAATAAAACCTTGGATAAGTATTGTTTAATATATTTTCATTAAGGAAAAGAAAACCGTTTCAGGTGATTATATATCAATAATTTTTAATAATTACAGTGGCTCCCAAAAGTGCTCACTCACTTATAACTTATATTGAAATAGGAAATAAAAATTCAATAATTAAAATGAATATTTCACAATGGGTATTTGATAATAAGATGTATAATCTATTCTTAGCAAAACTGCACGGAATATTTTAAAAACAAAGCAAAAGTTAATTTTTTAATCAAATAGTAACAAAAATGTTACCCCACGAAAGTCATCGTACATTTAAATGTTTTGGATCTCAGAATTAAAATTATCGTCAATTGCTTTTTTTATTTAATTATTTTTCATTTAATTTTTTATTTCTTTATTAGCAATTTAGTATCAAACCTATAATAGCAAAATTATATTTTAATTTTTGCTTGCTAACTCCGTAATATTTTATTTTATCATTTAAAAATGACTTGTGGTCGTAATAAAATAGACCAAATTTGATTATTTGTCTTCATAAGAGGTAAATCAGTAATGAATATGTTAAATTAGTTTACTGTATTCAATTGAACTGTGCAATATGTGATAAAATGCTTAAAAGAAGGACTTCATATCAGAGATTAAAATTATAAATTTTGTGGAAAAATTCATAAATTTGCAATTGAGTGTTGTAAAAGTTTCTGTAAAAATTTTAAAAAAATATTCTGCACGAATTTCACCTGACAAAAAAAAACTAGTTACACGTATTTTCAACCTTTAAAAGCTATTGTAGATGCTAAAGGAAACTCCACTAAATGTTAATTTAACGAAAAATTAGATTTACTAATAGACTGAGTTTTTTCTTTAAAAGTGTATGATGACTTTTGTGGGATAAAGTTTTTGTCACTTTTTGATGATTGATTCCTTAAAAATAAACTTTTCCTTTGTTTTCAAAATATTTCATATTGTCATTTAAAATATTTCAGTTTTGTTAAGATTAGAACACATTTTTTATCATTAAATATACATTCCGAAACATTCGTTTTAATTAATGGAAAGTCTTATTTCATTGAAAGTCATAAGTGTATCAACACTTTTGTGAATCACTGTAATTACATTTCAATATAAAGCTGTACTGTATACTGCATTATACTGTATTTCATCTTACCAGTGCTTTTTATAAAACTCACTGATCATATTTTCCTTAAACCAATATCTCAAGTCAAATTTTTAAATAATGGTATTTTGAAATAGCATTTTTATTTTAAGAGATTCAGTATAAAAAAATAAATGTCAGAAATGTAAAATTGTCTAATTTTTAGTTCTATACTTTTTAGAAGAAACAAAATGGATAAAATTCCTTAAAATTCATACTTTTTTGATTTTTTTTCTTATTTGAAATAAAAACATTTAAAGAATTCCAGTCTAGACACACAGTTTTTTAGTTTAGCATAGATAATTGTTTTTGTTTGAACAACTGGAATCTTGTACAGTCATCTATAAATTTTATTTTTTCACTTTGTAAAGTTGAAGAGCTTGGGAGAATACAGTAAGCCAAATTAGAGTTTTTGGAATAATGCAACAAGAGTGATTTCTGAATAGACAACAAGATATTTATGTGAATTGTGCTATTATTTAAAAGAAATTTCAGAAAATCTGGAAACAATACTAAAGAACAGTTACATAGAAAAATATCTTTAGCAAAAGTGGGGCTTTTCACTATACTGTCTTAAATCATTTAATTGTTCATGCTCAAGCCAGAGTTTTTGAAATAAAAGAAATAAAAAGAACCGTATAAAATTACACATTTTTAGCTCTCCATTTTAATATTTTAACTTTTCTTTGACACTTGAACATATGATTCAGTTACTGATAAGGATTACAACAACTTAAAAACTAAGCATCATAAAAAGTCATTATTAATCATAGCTCAAGAACAAATACACTAGTTCTTGAAATTGTTATTTACGTTGATCTGAAAAAATCCTGGCATAATATAAAAACAAAATAGACATATCTGTTTGAATATCTTCTACTTATAACAATACTGTAATACACTATATGATATCCAGTAAACAGGCTTTTACAATGATCATCAGAGTAACATAGTTAGCCCTTTAAATAAAATAGACCACTAGTATTCATTTCGTATTTGAAAAGCATACTACATGTTAGTGTACGACAGCTTTTAATGTTTATAGCAATAAAGAGTTCCAAAAATGAGCTGACATTACTTTGTAACATCCCCCCCCCAGCTAAATATTAGTAACTCATTAGGATGTAAAGACATTCCCAGATTGTATGTTAGATCAATTAGACACCTGAAATATAATAATAATCAATTTAATAAGAAATATATCAAAAACTATATTTTATTCAGTTTGATCTACAAAAAAGGGGTACTGAGCACTTTATACATTAGTTTTTTAGATAATCAAATTTTCTTTAATAATTGATATTTTGAAAAAAAAATTTTTTTTAATGAGACACCTCATACATACTAAAGGGTACTTCATACCCAAACTACCTGGAGTAATGGGATACCTACCAAGATACCTGTCTCCTCCAATCATTTTAAGTACAAGGTTCTATAAGTATGTTACTATGAGGCTAACACATGAATGATTAAATAAGCACTTAAATTTAATCAAATTATGAAAAGACCGAAATACTAAATATTTTTAGCAACTTTTTTGAATTACAGAGCAATAAAATAGAGAGGGGTTAAAATCACCCCAGTCATCTTTGTATTGTTAATACAAGAATACTCATGAAGTTTTTGAAGGAATGTAGATATGACAAAAAGTGTCATTGGAACACTGAAAATTATAAAGTAGAGCTAACTTCATTAAAAAATATTTACCTTTTCATTAAAAAATATTTACCTTTTCATTATACCACTTTCCCTTTAAACACTCAGGTGTCATCCAATAAGGGGAACCAACAATTAGTAAACGTTCACTACCATCCCTAAAATAAACAAATAATGTCTTAATACCTTAATATCTAAATGAACAAATAACATCATAATATTTTAGAAAAAACAATTAAGCTTAATTATAAAAAGCATTTAAATTTATAATTCAACAGAAAAAGTCTCAAAATAAGGACAAAAGAAGTTTAAATACTAGCATGTATAATTTAGACTTTGTTAAAAAGATATTTACACTTTTATTAAAAAATATATATACATATGAAACTTATATTGAATTATTCAAGTGCTTTTAAAACTGCTATATATTTTTGAGGCATGCTAATTTTGAATGTAATTAAACAAATTCTACAAAAAAATTCTAAATTTATAAAAAGAGAAAAATCTGATCTTTTTTCCTTTATAGACACTTTGCGGTTATGCTGCAACAGTTATTGCACAAAATAGAAGTTTGTGTCACAAATGTGCAAATCCTTTAACAACTACAGAATTTTCATAGTTATAGAAAATATTTTTAATGGTAGCAAATGTAAAGTATTAATATTTTAATTAACTAAATTTAAAATAAAGTTGTTCACCACAACATGCAAATGATTTAAATTGATGTATGAAAAGTCTGATACACAAAAGCTCATAAGTTTGGATTAACACTTAACAAAAGTTCTATTTGTTTTAAAATTTCTGCTTTAGTTTACTACCACTAGGATAAATATAGCATTCATGATCACCAAGCACACTACAGGATAATAGAGGCCTTCTAAAATGACTATCCTTCTTTCATCTTTTTAAATTTTAATATTGCAATAAAGCATTTTTTTCCAAGGGATAGAAGTAAATTGATATATAACAGAAAATCAAACAATTTAAATTTAATATTTCATAAGAACACTAATTTTGACAATGCAATAGCCTTTAAGATGACATTTCATGTTATCGATGTTGGAAAAAAAAATAGAAATAAGTTTAAAATAATCATACCATGCCTTAATAATTTGAGTACGCAAATATATACAATTATTTCCATACACATAGACAATTAAGAAGGAAAAAAATTGAAGGGGGAAAAATTGTATTTTAGAGTTTAGGAAGCCTTAAGAGTTTCTGAAATCCAAGGCAAATATTCAGAGATTACATGGTAAAAAAAAAAGAAGAAAAAGACAAAGTACAGATTAACAAACAAACATATAACAAATATTTTATGTTTTTCAGTCATATAAACAAATTATTTTAACATAGCATACATTAAGAATAAACTGGGACTGCAATTAAATTAAGGATAAATGTGATACAGATAAAATGTGCCTTACTGTAACAATAAATTTTTTTTATTGCCATCTGTTGGTACTTTCATCAGTGGAATCTACCAATCAAAAAGTGCTAACATCATAAATAAGAAACCAGAAATTCAAACAGGAGTTTTGAATTGAAAAATAGATGGTTACATAGACGGTTCATCAAAATGGCTACAAGCTTTTTAGCATTAAGAAGGACAGTTACAACTAACCTGATTTATCGTAAGCTAATTAAAAATAAACTTCAGTTAGTCTTTTGAAAGTTTTAGGAAGCTATTTAAATTAAGGTGGACTAACCAAGCTAGCAATTGTATAATAATCAATTGTACAAGAATTCGATTTTTGCAAAAGAATAATCTATTGCTGAAGTAGTTTGGCTATTTTGTTTCTCTCCCAGTTAACAGATTAATGCAGAAAATATATTAAAATAATGTTCTATAAACATTCAAATATATACAGGCTCGTGGGCAGTCACTGTTTACCTTGAATCTGGTATTTTCTCTGCTAAGTCAAAATCATCAACAACTGCGGTCATCTCATCTTCATTCATTTTGATGAGGACATTCTGCAGAACAAAGTATCACTATTTACAAATCAAATACAATAATAATAAAAGTTAAAATTTTCAAATTTTCTTTACAAATGAAATGTATATTAAAATTAAAATAATAAAAAATTTTTATGTCTCATATATTGAAAATGCACAGCAAATTAGAACATTATAGTAACTTATGAAGATAAAAGATTTCAAATGTTTAAAGTAAAAAAATTTTAATTTGGAAGAATTAAAGTTGCATGCATAACAATATGTCAAATTAAAGCCATAATTTGCAAAGAGAGATCCATAATGTTATCTATTAATGTTAACTATTTTAGCCATAATAGTGGTTTGAATAATGTTAAATATCATTAAAACAATTTATTAGATATTTTGGTAAATGAAAAAATCAGATTTAAATGTAAAAAATTTTTTTTGGTTTTTTAATCGTGATTTTTGCCAATCCGAGATTTAATTTACCACATTTTCATTTTATTTAATGCGGCATTATGTTAATAAGCAAATTGCAGGTCGCAGTAAAAAAGAAACCAGGACATGTTTTGAAACAATATACATATATTAGTTTACCTTTTTAAAGAAGCAAACAAAATAAAAAAAAGTATAGTTTTCTCAACTTAAGTACAACAAGGGTCAATTTTAACCACAAAGAAAAATACTTTTATTTTATACAGAGTTTCTTTATTCTAAATAAAAGGTTTTAATAATTTTTCCAGTTGAATTATTTTAATAAACATGTCATAAAAGATCAATAATTAAAAAGTTTTATTAGTACTACGGCATTCAAAAATAATAAGTATCAATTATTTAATATTCTTTCATACCAATATTTATTTAAAACTTGCAACTAAGTCCATGATTTCTTTAATAAATCATTTTGAAGTGGGGTTACAATAATTTTAAAACGAAAGCACAGTAAATATTCGCAGTTGCTTTCAAAAGTAATTTTCTGCAGGAACAAAAATAAAACAAAAAATATTAAATTGAAAATACAAATCTTTCTATCATTCAAACTGATTACTTTAGAAACTGTATTAGTATTCATAGAAAATGGGATGTTCTTAGTACAAATAAATCAGAAATATCAGGACAAAAAGCTAAAAATAATGATAAAAAAAATTTTTTAGTCAGGAATTCAGAAATCTCAGAACTACAGTCTTTGATATTATTAAACTTTATCAGGTATTAAACTTTATTATGTTAAAATTAATGAAAATAGGTTATACTTTATTTATTATCAAACTATTAATATTAAACAATTATTATTAAGACTTACTTTTACTATTTTACATGTATTCCATGTCATTTTTGTATCTTTTCATAAATTCATTATTATAAAATATTTTTTTAAATTATTATTGATATAAAATATCTATGATATATTGCCCTTTAAATACATTAAAACTTGTGTTGATTCAATAGATAAAAAAAATGCTTCATAAAATGGAATTAAATACTAACATTATAAATTTTATACAGCTGATAATGATGCTAATTAAATAATACTTTAAAAATATAGCATTTTGCATTACAGAAAAGCAAGGGGGAGGGGTAAATCATTCTTTAACCTATAATACTAGAATAAAATTTAAACATTGCGCTTATTTGCCTGCCAAATGAAGGTGTAAAATAATATTTTTAAAAGCATACTTAAATTATTCAGCTCGTCTTTTCCTTTTTTTTATTATTTCGTTCGCATATTTAAGGTAGATATTTTTTGAATTGTTCATTGAAAACAATAATTAATATTTAATGGAATAGTTAAATGCGATGAAATACATTGGACTGGTTCCCGTAATTTCAATTACGGGTTTAAGACATTGTTCCACAGTTTGTTTAAAAAATTAAAAAAAACATAGTTTGAACCAAGAAAAAAAATTTCTATTTTTGATCAAGCTACAAGAAATAATAATTCCCTTTTTTGCCCCTCTGCGGAATCTCAATTTATTTAGCTAAAAAATATTGTTTCTTTAAAAGATATCAAATAAATATAGCAGCTGACAAAAAAGTTTTGTTCTTAAAGTCTCATATGAAATTATAAAGCACTTTGTCATAATATATCAAGGAGAACAAAAATTGGGAAACAAAAATGGATGAAAAGAAAAACCTAACCCTAACCTCTAAGGGGAGAAATAGGCAGTTCCTCAACAACACTACAGAATTTAACTGACAACACTACAGAAACATGTAAGAGTAATAGAAGAATCTTATAGGATACACTTAATGGTAATGAAATCTAAATCACAAATTAGCAATCTTAAAAACTGTAAAAAATGCTAAATTAGAAATCCAGTAAATTGTTAAGGAACATCAAGTTTTCTCCTTTCTTGATTTACATGATTTCAAATATGGCACAATTTTTTAAAGCACAGTTTTATGTAGATTTGTTCAAAAAGTTATTTTTAGAAAGAAGATGAATGCTTTTAGGAAAAGGAATGTTTTCTGTCCTGTAACAATAAGAAGTTAACATTGATTTGAAATTAAAAATTTAACTTATAAATTACAATTTTGTCTGTCAGATTAAAATTTAAATCAGTTTAGGTCAATTGCCGAACCAAAAACAAAAAATCCCTAAAAAAAAGAATGGGTGTGTAATTTAATTATTAAAAAAGATTACATAATAACAGAGATATACATAGATTACATAACAAGAGAGAATGTACAAATAACAGAGATAATAATAAAAGGAAATTGGGATTTCCGCACCAAGAAAATGAAAATGGCTAAAATTAAAAACACTGGTGGAAAATCATGTATATTTTAACATTTTGAAGTCAATGGAGGTAACCTCTAACAACGACCAATTTCCCAGTGGCAGAGTTGCAGAGATATGTCAATCTTGTCGCAGAACGTTACAGAATTCTTGCAGAAAGATTTTTGTTTTGAAAAATAAAAAAGTTTTGTTTTCTACAAAAATTTATACTTAAAATTTTGAATCATGCATTTAGATAATCATTTCAAATCAATTTATGCCAATTGTAACATAAATCTATGTAACGTTTCAATTGTATTTTTGGCAGTTATTGATATTGATTTTCACATGGTTTTTCAAATATCCTGATATATTTCAAACAATTTTATTTAACGGCAAGCACTGAGCTTTTGTTCTTCGCCTAGATTTCAAACAAATCGAATCGTGCCTTTGCGTATTTACTTTTTAGGTAATGATTATATTGATTTGTTGGCAGTTATTGCTATTGATTTTTCCATACTTTTAAAATCCGATATTTTTTCACCGATATTATTTACAACAACCTAATCTCGAAACGAAACACGGATTTGAGTAACCCCCTTTTTCAGGAAGCCGATTCATGTGATTTTGTTGTTGATCTTTATTTTAGCGATTACTGCTACAGATTTCATGATTTTAAATTATATTGTTTATTTTGATTATTACTTACAAAAAGCACAGAAAGAAATAATTATTGCGTCCAACTAAATGCGAGAATATGACCCATAATATTAGAATAAAAAATTATTACACGTTCAATAAATAAAAATTATATATATATTTTTTCTTTCTTTGTAAACACAGCACTTTTGTTACATATGTTACTAATTTGAAATAACGAAAGCAGTTCATTTCTATTTAGAAACTCTTTCAGAAGATTATTTTAATCTAAAATTCCTATAAAAGCAAAAATAACTTATTTCTAGCTTGATTTTGCATAAAAATATCAAGTAAGAAAACTATTTTACAAATAACATAGAAATAATAAATTTATTAAAATATCCTTTAAACAACGTACAAATAAATATACATACAAATTAAAACTTAATAATAAATAAAAGAAAAAATTACTGTCTAAATAATATTTTAAATATTGAAAAAAATTAATCACTAAAAAACCTTTATTATCACAATATTTGGGTGTTGCGCAAAGTGAAATTACTATAAATTATTAACTTTTCATAAAAAGTAGAATAATTAGAATTACTAATAAGATTTCTTGCAGAAAAGAAGTTATTTAAACTGAACTTTTCTTTGTTGCAGTAATATTACCTATAATAAATAATATCAATTACTAATTGTGTAATTCCACGAATAATAAGACATAGTTAATTTTCTCTTTGAATTAAATTCATGTATTTTACATAATTTTTTTAGATCAAATAACTTTTTTAGAGAATGAAAATTTAACTAAAAGAATTTTTCCTTTCTCTCTAAAATTTCTTTTGGTAAATGGTCTAACATAAAAATAAATAAATAAGTACTTCAACCATACCAAAAATTTATGAATTTCAATGCCAATTCCTATAGTAACTTTGTTTGCTATGTTAAAATACTTTTTCTAATATAAGTAAATAAATTTTTGAATTAATAATAAAAAACATGCACTTCTACGATAAAAAGGGTCAAATTAACTGAATTTTAAAAAGTATTGAGTAACCAAAACATTATAAAAGTTTATCCTAAAAATAGAAAATATATTACCAAACTCAAAAATATTCATGCAGATGTATTGCTTACTTGCATTTATACAATGGCGAATGTTTTAATATCAATCTATAAAATTTATTTGAAGAAGTGGAGCATCGTTTATACGACGATCACTTATACGCCGTTTACATTTATACGTTTTAGTGTGGTCCCAAATCATTCCTATTCATTTTAATGTAAAAATATATCGTTTATACGACATACAGAATCGGTTTTCAGATTTTGCTCACGTTTATTTAATTGTTTATTTTTTCTTGTGTATTTTAAAAAAGGGCGGAATTTGCCAACATGAATGATACAGAAAAAGGTGCCAACAAGAATGCTTGAAAAACAACCGTAATTTTTACTAGATGTCTGAAAAAACTAGACTATGTTATGAAGAGGCAAAAACGAAACATTTTGCTATTCATCGACCAATGTCCAGCGCACCCATCGATACTAATTATTTTGGAAAATGTAAAAGCTCTCTTTTTTCCTGGAAATTGCACAAGTGCGCTTCAGCCATTAGATTTGGTCGTGATTAGAAATCTAAAATTGCATCATAGAAAGCAGTAAGTTCAACTCGCTATTCAAAACATTGTAGAGACTAATAGCAAGAAAATATAATTAAAGGTAACATGCATTCAAATTGCTCACTGCAATTTTTCTTCTTTGGTTATTTGTTTGCTTTGTCTAACTTAGAAATTTATGTAAATCAACACATTAAACATTAAAATTAACTGAAAACAGAGTTAATTTCAGAAGTAAAAATCGATTATACGACATTTTTCGGTGGTCCCTTCGGCGTCATATGAACGATGCTCCACTGTAATTCTAAATGTAATTTTGTAAGAGTAAACAAACTTTTGTTTTCTGAATTATTTTTGCTATATAAGTAACTGCAATAGCTACAAGAGGATTAATGTTTTAATAAAATAGAAAATAAACTCAAATTTAGCATAACTGATTTTCACCAAGTTAACAAAAATTATAGATCAGAACGACACATGCTTGTTGCAGATTATAAATTTAGAGAAACACTGCATGCTAATAACAGATTTAAAAGCATGAACTTATTAAAATTTTGTAAGTACAAAAATAATACACCCTAAATTATATTTTATTTAGTGATCATTCCTTCAAGCCATAAAACTCAATCTTAAGAGTTTAAAGGGGTGACACCAAATATGTTAATTGCTTGGTGCAGGCGATTATTTAACATACGAAATCAAACATAAAAATGTACTATATCTGACTTACAACATGCTACCTACTTAGAATCTCAAAATTTGGGAGAGCCTCACTCTAGGAACATGGCCACAATAGTTAGACGGGGAGACCAATACAGTTGGGGAAGATTGGGAGCTTTCAATGTTAATTTTACTCTCCGCGTTTATCGCCCATATCTCGACACTTTTTAAATAATGAGATTGTATTTAAAATTATTTTAAATTACTCTTAATGGATTTTGTTTCTTAATCTAATCTTCTTTTCATGAAGTTATTTAAAAAAGATTTAATTAAATAATTTAGATAATATAATCATTAATGCAAATACCTCATGTCTTTTTTAGGTAATAAGAGGAACCATATTTTAAATTCACAATTCCACAAAACTATTGAATTTTATCAAGTTTTTTTTCTTTCTTTTTTTGCATAAACATGAAATTAAAAACATTTTTCTTCGTTATTCAACAAAAAAAAAAAAATTTCAAGTTAAAATAAGAAGTTCATAGGTAAAAGCAAATCAATGTGCACCATCAAATTGTTCAGCAATTAATCTTTTTTATTTTAATTCACTTTTTTTAAAGAAAACTTACATAGCGATTGTTTTTTAGCTTGCCTTTTCAAAACCTTCAAATTTTTATGTTATTTTAATAGTGAGTGAAAATTACTTTTGGAAATATACACATACAATATGAGAATAATTAAAAAATTGAGGATCAAAATCAGTTAATACATAATATAGCACATTTTGGTAAATTTTAACGGTAGTACGTTCTCTCTTCTGCAAGGGAGTACCTGATCCTTTTTATTCCTTTGCACAACTCTGCTTTACCAAACATGCAGAGTAAATAAAACATATAATAACTACAAATTTGACCACAATGCTTATTACGGGATTCCGTATTGTAATCTGTCATGACAAATACAATAGCAAAAGTGCCAAATCAACTTTAAATTAAATTTTTTTTTTACAAATTTCATGTAGAGTGTGTAATCGGTGCGAATTTTGGAGCTTGCCCTTTTGTTTATTACACTTGCGTGGAAGAATCTTTTTAAGCTTGTAGCTTACTTGTCTGCGAAGGCTATTTTAGATTTTTGAAATTCAAATTTTATAGAGAGTTAGATGAAAACATGGAAAAGAGTGCTTAGTAACTAATTTCAAGAAAGGCAGAAATGGGAGTAAACAAATACTTGTGTACGAAATGCTAATTTTTCATTATTGCATTCAATCATTTAATTTCTTTTTTTAAGCTACGACGAAGTTTTTCTTTTTTATGGTTTTAGTCACATAGAAAGCAGTATTTAGACTAGCTTCTCGAGACAGAATGCGCAGAAAAACTGCTCCTATCGTTATGAGTTCACGCTTGCTCCTCGAAGATGTCAAGTGTAATAACATAATTAAGCATAATTTTTTAAACCTTTAAGGTAATAAATAATAAATATTTTCATGCCTATAAAATTGTCAGAATTTTAGCAATCTTTCTGTCGTTTATGTTTATGTCATGTTATTAATTTAAAAAAAAAAAAAAAAAAAAAAAAAAAAAAAANAAAAATCATTATTTAAACAATACAGATTTGAAAAAATATATATCTTTTTTCTAATATGCAGGTGCAAATTTTTTTAAATAATATAATACATTCGAGTTCAACTGTATCGACAGTTACATTAGTAACTATTTAATGTATAAAAATATAGTTTTTTTTTTTTTTTTTNGATAATAGTAGTTGACACTACAGAAATATCCCCTTTTATATCAATTCTTTGATTCAATTATTCGTAACCAAAGTGTACATATTATTAGAAACTTTAATTTTGCTTACTTTATTAGCTACTTCTTACCTTAAAATAGAAAGAGCATTGCTATTTTTTTAATTTTCTGTTATTACCCTTCTCTATAATTGTAATCCTGATTATTGGATTTTTAAGCCTGTTCCGCAATTCAATAAGCTGTATTTTTTCCCATGAAATTGATTATAACTCTTATACCAAAAGATATTTTAGTATTTAATATTATGATAAACATACACATACAATTTAAAATAAATTGGATTTTTATTCAATAATAAATAGCTTTTGAAATATAAATTTAATGGTGTAAAAAAAAAAGAACATTTAATGGTGTAAAAAAAAAGAACATTTTTTGTGCTTAAAATAAAAAACCAAATTTTTGTTATCTTGGTAAAACTTTATAATCATAATTTAAAAATGTTACTAATGAAAGTTAGACGAAAAATTTCATTAGTAGGAATTTAGTTAGAATAGAGGAATAGGGCCCCTATCTCCCCTAAATATTAAACTATAATTTCCAAACTCGACCTGAATGTACTATACAGAAGACAAGGAAACTCTTGGATCAGTACCCACATAGGTATGATTTGTTTTGAGAACATGGAGGACTTTGTGACTTGACAGATTTAACGTTCATCAGTCACCATTTATTACACGGGGAGTCTTCGATCGGCGGGGATCGAATCTACGACCTCTTAGACATGGGCCCAGTGCCCTATCAACCAGACTATCCCGGCCTTTATTATAAACTATAATATTCAAATCTCTCCTACCAAGCTATTTCTTCCTATGTACTTTTTTTTCATTCATTTGGGCATAATCTAACTGGGGCACCTGAAGGTAGGGGTGCTTTATAATATTTAACTTAAGCGCAATAAAACTTAGGGTCAAAAAATATATGAAGTATATTATTTGGATTGAATATTTGTAGAGCATTTTTAACCGAAAGTTTGGTGATTCGAGCCCACCACAGGTCGCCATCATTTCAGAGCCGTGGTGGCTCAAGGGATAGAGCCTCAAAATGAGGTGAACTGATTTCGAATTCTAGCAATGGCTAACAGATACAGCACCCGGCTCGCATGGACCACAGTGCTGACGTAAGATATCCTTATGGTAGACGGATCACGGGTAAGAGTCCCCTTGCCGTCATGTAGCCGTATAAGGTTTTCGTGGTTTTCTCCTCCATGGAAGGCAAATGCGGCTTAGTCTTATCAAAAATTCGTTTACGAAGGTAAACTTCTTTTAATTCTGGATGCAGGAGCTTCCTTTTCTTCTGGATTGGGTTCAAAATTACAAGACTACGGAGTTGAAAATTATTAGCCGTAAACCCAAAATTGTGTCGGCTGTTCAGCAACGCTTATAAAATCGAAGGCTCCCTGACAATCATATTGAATAAAGAAATTTTTGTATTAATAATTTTTCAAAATTCAACTTTTCATTTTTGTAAAAAATATTATTAGAGATCAAAATAGGAAAACTTAGTATTATTCGTTATTTCTATTTATTACCTACTTACCTGTTACCCAAGACCAACGCACCTCTTTGGAAGACAGTGTTCTCGTCGCAGAAAGCATTTTCACTTGATTATTAGAGAGGAGCTCTTATAACTCAAACTTTTTTTTTTTTTACTACTAAAGGTCCGAGCAAAATATATCATTCCACGACAGTTCAAAATTTGAAAAAAAGTATGATCCTGGTTGGAATCTCAACGATGACTGTTTCGTAAGAATTCAGTTCTTGGCTTGCGAAGTACTGACGTAAAATATCCTCAGTGGTAGCTAAATCTTGGGTTGAAATTCCCTTGGCGTCACGCTAAACAAGAGAGGTATCAGTGGCTTTCTCCACCCTGTAGCGCAAATGTAGGTTAGTTCTATCAACAAATTCCTCCACGAAGTTTAGTTCTTCCCTATGCTTAATCCAGGAGTTCCTTTGTCTCTGGGTTGGGATCAAAATTACAACTCTTCAGAATAGAGCGTTAACCGTCGTAAATCTAAAAATGTATCATCTCTTCATAAACTAAAATAAAACGTCTATTATAAAATAATTTGTTTGAGCTTTCATCAAAGTTTTTACCACTTTAAGAGTATCATTAATTTTCCTTCTTTAAGCTGAATTTCTTTTGGCATATGTACTATAGTCATTTTTTTTTAAAAGAAGTTGAAATCGAATAATCAAATATAAAAAAAAAGTAGAAGTATTTGAATGGATACAAATAAAGATTTAAAACAACTTTTCATCCATCTGTTATTGTTCAAATGAGCAAAAAACAAAAAAGTTTCTTATTAGAATCAGCAAGTAAATTGTTAGGCTGGTTATTAATAAAGCTGATTTTGAACCGAATGTGTCAAAAAATCATGGAAAATACTTATCGCCGATATATTTGTTTTGAAAAATATTTCATGTAGAGATTATATATGAAGAACTGTCAAAAAAACAATAGTTTAATTTTGNAAAAAAAAAAAAAAAAAAAAAAAAGGAAACAGAACACAAAAACAATAGTTTAATTTTGTACACGTACAAATAACGTCAAAATCCAACTAACTAACCTTCTAGTTAATCGCGTTACTGGTTAAATAATCTGATTTTTAAAGAAAAGAAAAGGATTTTCATCTAAATTAGAAGCGGATAACCCTTTGCAGCGACACGAGTATTTTGTTCTTTACGTGATAAAGTTTGATTTAATGAGCCTGAATATTATTTTACAGAACTATTGAAAAAGAAACATGAATATATTAACTACAAAAGGCGAATTTTGCACTGTTATCATTTTTAAATTTATCCAAATGCAGCATAATAACATCGGTTTCTGAATAATTTAATATTAAATCCTGAATTTACCTGAAAGTGTTTTTCGCATGAAACATCTTTTAAAATCGGGTGTTAATTTTCCTTCCCATGGACAAATATAGTTTTAAATAGCAGAGAAAGAAAATATTTTTTGTTTGAGGTATACCGCTGTTACCGTGAATAAACGAAATCAGGGACCGAGATAGCCTGGTAGGCAGGGCACTGGGCCCATGTCCAAGAGGTCGTGGGTTCGATCTCCGCCGACCGTAGACTCCTCGTGTGACTGATGCACTTTAAATCTGTCGAGTCTCGAAGTCCTCCATGTTCCATTAGCAAATCATACATCTGGGGTTTCTGATCCAGGATTTCCTTCTCTTCGTGATTTGGTTTAAAATTTCAAGGCATTAGTCGTCGTAAAATCAAAATTGGGTCGGCTGTTCAACGACGATCATAAAAAATAAAAAAGCAAAATAACCAAAATCAAGAGAATGTCGACTTTCATCGACGAATGTCAACAATCACATAGGCGCTAGGGTGTAGATTAGGAGAAACATCAGTGTTTGGAGCAATGGACAGTGGCATTGAGCCTTAAAAAAATCAGTGTAAGGTATATCGGGCAGTGGCTCTTAACTAGACATAGTATATATTTCGAACATTTACCAAAGCGACTATGTNAATTGGCATCGGAACGTAAGAGAAGTTCCTTGCGTGTCTTGTATCGCTATATCGTATATCGCTATATCGTTCGTCTTCTTTACAGGACGGCTTAAATCAGATATCTGATGCATCGCCTGGAACGAAAGTCCGATACAGGCGTTAAATCGATATGTCGATTTGTAGCCCAGTCCTACTAGACATAGTATATATTTCGAACATTTACCAAAGCGACTATGTGATTGTCAACATGCACCGGTGGATGTCAACAACCACTAATTTCGGTCATTAACAGTTACGTATGCATAAAAATGAAAGACCTGTTCAAAGTATCTAGGTATTTCGCTTAAAACTTTCTACTTTGAATGGGCTACGCGAAAACTCATGAAATTACAACCAAGCATTATTAAAATTTAAATTTCAGATCATATTTTTAAACTTTATTTCTTAATCTGTTATTTGACTTTTGACCTTTTTAAAATATTTACTCTTTAATAAAGTGGTAAATAATGAGTTTTAGGGTGAAAATAAAACGTAAGCATAGTTTTCTTTTCTGTTTTGAGATCCTCTATTGAATATCGGCTAAGTTATTCTAAAGATATTCAAATATATTAATTTGTTATGATTAGAATAGCGTTATATGTTTTTATTCAAATAATACTGTAAAATAAGCAATTAATTCTATTTCAAAAAGTTTTTAATGAATTTATGCGACGTGTAAAAAATGAAAATGTCTTTTGAATTACTTTTGCATAATTCATTTGCATACAGAATGGTAAATCATAAGAAAAATATCCTGCGTAAATCAGAACTAACTAACTACTACTAACACGAATTTGTAATAAAAAATAATTATGTATTACCCTTATGGCTAGACCGCTGAAATTTCCAATTCCCAAAAGTTTTAACAAAGTTCTTACGACTTGGCACCCTTGTCTTCTGAGTTGGGTTCAATATAAGCGCGTTATAAAAAGACCGGAATATAAAGAAAGGAAACCTTTTCAATAAAGTTGTTTTTGAATTATTATAAAGTTGCTGATAAATTTATCATCTGATTATCTTGCAAAACTCTAAATGAAACCTGAACATTTTTGTTCCAAATTTTTGTGTATTCTTAACCATAATATATTTAGTATATTTATTGCCATGTTTTTAATAACTTTCCATCATAGTTTAAAGAAAAATTTGTTTTTATTAAAATTTTGAAATTTTTACTTTAAAAAAAACTGGTGAGTTATAACTGAGATTAGTATACGAATAACCAAGCATAATTTTTCCATGGGAGTTCAAAATTGACAAATTGATGTGGCATTAAATTTAAAACTGGTGTCTAAACTTATGTTGTATAAATTTTTAAATGGATTAAAACTGACATATTAAATTGATATGGTTAAAATGTTCAAAACTGAGTAATGATTAAAAAAATTTAAATCTTTTATTTTCAACAAGGTTACAAACTGAAATTTTCATGAACTATAATTCCCTTAAAATGAGACTTTTCAGACTAACATTTCCTTCCTATTGTTTCTTCGTATTAAAATATATACACCTGAACACATTTATATGATGTATCCATGTAATTACTTCAAAATTGAAATTTTGTGAAGAAGCTTTTGAAGATTGAACTCATTGACATTGACATCAACGACATCAACTCATTGACATCAACGTTCGAAATTCCCACCCCGATCTGTTAACAGATTTAAGAAGACTCCCAACATTTATGATCTCGGTTCATTTTGATCAATAAGAGCTCTAAAATTAAAAAAATCCTGAAATCTTGAAAACTCATTAAAATAAATATCTGACTAATGAATATTGAGTTGGAATACTCTTATATATTTATCTACATGAAAGTTTAAATTTAGCAAAGAAATTCCCTTCAACGGATGCATATTTGAAGAAAACTGAACTCATTGACAAAGCAATGTTAAAAGTTGTCGCACGATATGTTTAAACAGATTTAAGAAGACAAGAACTTAAATAGTGGTAAAGTTAAAGATTTTAATAGATGTTCTGAAATTAAAAATACCTAAAAATTTCAAAGAATACTTCAAAACTAAGACCCGAAATACGCAAAGTTTCGAAAAATTCAGTTTCCTTAAAAAAATCAGGAATAAAGAATTTTCAAAATAATGTTGTACAGTTTAAGACCCCTGAAATATTTAAAAATATCTTAAAATCTCTTTATACTAAACTCTTTCACATGAAAAGGTTTTCTGGCATGCGAGTATAGAGCATAAAACACGGAAGCGTGAGCTCGAGCAAAAGCACGTACAGAATCTCTCATAATCTGTCCTAACACAAATATTTATTTCGAAAAAAGACAAACAAGAGTTCAACTAAAAAAATTTATTTCTCCCAATTACAAATAAATCACATACAAACAGTTTATTACAATTATACAAAGCATATAAAACAATTGCCACTAATTTTTATCGCTGTATGACTAATATTAAGCATAATGTTTCAGTTAGAGTAGCGTTAAACTTTTAAAAATATAAAACTGATTAGATTTACATGAATTTTTAAAAAAAAAATCGTATTGATTGATTAAGTACGCTAATAAAATGAAAATTTGTGAAATTTCTTTTCCAACTAACGGTTCTCAAGCATTAAATGAAACTTTGCAATAGGCAATGCAATTTGAATTTTCCTGCAAAAGTCTAATCCCAGCTCCATCCTATCCCATCCCAACTCAACCCCTATCCCATCCAAACTCAACCCCTATCCCATCCAAACTCAACCCCTAACGTTGTCTACTCAGTCTAGCTGGAAACTAAAAATTTTATTTAATCATTTTAAAAAGGGGGCATGCCTTTCTTCAATGGATCCAAATTGAAGACTACTCCTTTTTAAAATGATCTATTAAATTTTAGATTTAGTCTATTAGATTAAATAAAAAATAATGTAAAACAATTGCGTAATGAATATTGCAGGGTAAATAAAAATTGCATTGCTATGCTTCATTTCATTCACATAATTAAAATAATTTGCAGAAAAATTTACTTGTTTAAGAAATATTAAATTTTAACTAAAAAGAGAAAACTTTCTAATTGATTTAACCTAAGCATGACGTTCAATATCTATTAGGCAAATTTCAATATCTATTATTAAAATTTACCTAATAGATATTAAAATTTGCCTATCTATTAGTGGCAATTTACAGTACAAACTTCACTGATTTCAATATTTAAAAAAAGCACATAGAAAAACATTTTACTAATTATGAGCTAAATAGAGAAAACAATGAAACTTTGGGAGAAATATGCCTTCGGGGAGGACTTGTGAAGAACTAACCCGCATCTGCGTTACATGAGAGGAAAACCCCGAAAAACCCCTCACGGTTAGCAAGACATTCAAATACAAATTTAAAATTTTACAATATAGTCTGAATATATGAAACTTCAAACACATAATCAGCTTTGTGTCAAATAAGACACTATCTTTGTTCTTTTAAAAAATTAAAGTTTAAAGATTTTGGAATTTGTTTGAAAAAGTTTTTAAAAAAGTTTTTCCTCTGCAATTATGCGATTAGAAAAATTTAGAAGTTAAATTTAAATATTAGCTCGTAAACGAAGGATTAGTTGTAAACGTAGAGGCTTTACGGGTCACGAACATGCGATCTTGAATCGCAGTTCAGGTCCACACACGGGTCACGAACATGCGATTTTGAATCGCAGTCCAGGTCCACACACGGGTCACGAACATGCAATCTTGGATCGCAGTCCAGGTCCACACAAGCCCCGACGTTTACAGTAGCATACGCGCAAATCTAAACGTTTCAGAACGGTAGGAATTAACTTTAGGAATTAAAATTGTATATTTGGAATCTCAACTAGCATTTATTATTTTAGCAATTTTAAAATATTGTTTAAACGGAAAAAGTTTGATTAAAATAAACATAATTTTTAGTATGTAAACAATTCTTTTTTTAAAATCCCCAAATATGTCATGGTCAAGCTATAGAGTAATTTAAATTTTAATAAATTTATTCAATTAGCAGATTCGACAATTTTAATCTTCTCAGGTCTACTGAAATTAAAAGCATCCAGAAGTAAAATATTTTATAGACTTATTACTTGATGTTAAATTAAAATAGTTTTTCATAGAGAATTAGGCTATTCTACTTTCCATTATGTTAAATATCGGAAACTGAACCTTTCTAGACACCAACACACGGTCACTAAGATTTGTTTCAAATTGTTACATTAGTTTTAAACTGTCATAAATTGTAAAAATATAATAAAATTTAAAAACTCTCATTTTTTAAAAATAAAAATAAACAATTATAGTGTTATAATGGTTTTATAGTGTCAAATTGGTTTGATAGTGTCAAAATGATTTGATAGTGTCAAAATGGTTTGATAGTGTCAAAATGGTTTGATAGTGTCAAAATGGTTTATAGGGTCACAATTGTTTATACTTTATAGGGTCACATAGTGTCAATGGTGTTATAGTGTCAAAATGGTTTATAGTGTCAAAATGGTTTATAGTGTCAAAATGGTTTATAGTGTCAAAATGATTTTCACTTAAAAATTTACCATAATTGTTTAATTTTATTTCAAAAAATTAGTGAGTTTTCATTAAATGACTGAAATTAAATGCCTGTTTAGATTTTTTATGCATAACAGTTTAGACTGGAGATGAGACCTCTACTTATAACCTTTTTTATAAACCTTTACATAAATCTTTGCTTAGAAACCTCTAAGACCTGGTAGTCATATTAATAAATAATTATTTAAGTCACTTTAAGAAATTTTTGATTTTACTTCTACGTCTACATTTGAATTTTCAGTTTATTCTATTAATAAAAAATTTACTTTTAAATTCTCATATCATACTATACATTAAGCACAAGTTATTTACTTACAAAATTTTTCACAAGATTTCAAGATTTTAAGATTTATTTGTTTACAAGATCAAAATAACAAAACTGGTTCATAATTAACGACATTAGAAAGGGCAGGTGTCCAGAATGGTTCATTTTCATTTGTTTTTTCGTTATACGTTAACGGACCCTTCACAAAATATCTTTTCATAAAAACAGACCCTCCACAAAATATTTTAACTTAAAAACGGACCCTCCACAAAATTATTTTTCTTTTAATCGGAACCTTCAAATTATTTTTCTTTTAATCGGAACCTTCAAATTATTTTTCTTTTAATCGGAACCTTCAAATTATTTTTCTTTTAATCGGAACCTTCAAATTATTTTTCTTTTAATCGGAACCTTCAAATTATTTTTCTTTTAATCGGAACCTTCAAATTATTTTTCTTTTAATCGGAACCTTCAAATTATTTTTCTTTTAATCGGAACCTTCAAATTATTTTTCTTTTAATCGGAACCTTCAAATTATTTTTCTTTTAATCGGAACCTTCAAATTATTTTTCTTTTAATCGGAACCTTCAAATTATTTTTCTTTTAATCGGAACCTTCAAATTATTTTTCTTTTAATCGGAACCTTCAAATTATTTTTCTTTTAATCGGAANCATAAAAACGGACCCTTCACAAAATATTTTAACTTAAAAACGGACCCTTCACAAAATGATTTTTCTTTTAATCGGACCCTTCACAAATTTGTTTATCTTCATTATTATTTTGTGAATCGAATAAACCCTTTCCAGGGCAGAAAACAAGAAAGATGGATGTAAACGAATTAAGTTTTGTCTTCGGCAGACGATTCTTTCCGAAATGAATACTCGGCGTTCAGCAGTATAGGCTAAATACCAAATATTTGTATGTTGCATCTTCAATTTAGAAGCAGCAATTGCTGTTTATTTTTGAAAATTTAATTTATTTAATTAATGTGAGTAATTTTTTCGCAATTTCACGAAAACCGGGCCTTTCACAAAATGTCTGGACAGACCCCTGTAGTTACTCCCCATAAATAATTGTCTATTATCGAGGAAATAAAAGTATCTGAGGAAACTTTTAACCAATAAAAATTGGTATACATATAATTGCTTTAAATTTAGCATTTTAATTAATAAATTACGATTAATTTCTGAAAATTTATTAAAGTTATTTTTTTAAAGAAAGCTTAACTGATATCTGAAATTGAGTGAAGTTTTTTTATATACAGACTATATTGTTTACATTTATATTTAAATAATTTACAGATTAAAATCAAAAAACATTTATATGAACAAGAAAATTTTTATAAGAGAAAATAAACTTACAAGTTATAATAGAACAAGCTGCTTCATCGTAATCCCTATTGACACTGCATGATGGGGGGAAACTTCTTTCGAGAATGCCTAGCGACCTTTGATGACTACCGCCTTCCGACTTTTGATATATCCTGAATATGAATCCTGAAATAATTGCAATTTTACAAACTTAGACATTTTATCAATAAATTACTTTAAATAGAAAATTGCAATTACAAAAATTCTGATTCACTGAAAAAAAAAATTCTTGTCAAACCTAAAACTTGAACTTTTAAAGGAAAGAAATTTTCAGTAATGATTGAAGTTCATACGAAGGTAATGAGTTTTAAGTTTTAGGTTTGACAAAAACAGTTCTTTTCAGAGTTCTCTTAGGAAAGAAATTTTCAACTTTCGATAACATTTTGTTTGTAGTATTTAAGAAAAAATTTAACTTATTATCCAGCAAAATTTAAATTTAATTTAATTAGTAGAACGGTGTAAATTTTGATTGTCTATAAGTTTCCTTACTTAATAAGACAAAAAGTTCTTCTAGTAGCACTCATACGTATACGAGTACATATATATTAGAGATTATCTTAGTATTTAAAGATTAAAAAAAAACTGATTGAAATTTACAGATTTTATCCAGTGACTTCGTCAAAATATTTAATTTTCTTACCAATTGTTGGATTCGTTATACAACTAGAATATATATTTTTCACATTTGACGAAAATTTTAAGTATGTTAAATGTATTTAAATGTGCTAAGGGAAAATGAACGTACAGTATCTGAATCAAAGCAACTTAAATTAACTGCGGGGCGTCATTTAGATATTGATAAGCACAGATTTGTTGAGACACGAGTACTGGTAATTTCAAGCCAAATTTACACGTTAATATTCAAAATTGATTTTAAACTTTCAGCATGAAACATAAATTTTGGTTTATTATTAAATTATAGCATTCATTTAATTCAATGATGGTTAACTCTTAACTTAAGAGAGGAAAAAGACATTAAATATTAAGAAAATCTCAGAAATGTACAATCGTCCCATAAGGCCTCCTGATTAATAAAGTACTGATTTAGCACTAAATTTTAAATTAACATTTGCTTCACTATATACGGTTTTGTTATTGTAAGGAATTGCAACTTACATGAGGTGGCTAACAAATTTTTGAAATTCCTTTATCAAAATTCCCACATAAAAAGTAGCTATCAAAAATGTATGATACTAGTAAAAGATTAAATAGACCACACTGCATTTTCTTTTAAAAAAAAAAGCACATCAAGTACTTTGGTATCAATATTAAACAAACTCTTAATTTACAGTCTATTTTTAAAAGATATGATATAAATCATAGTAAAACTTTTTTCTCGCGTTTTGCTTCGAACAATAACAATTTATGTTTCGTTCGATGTAAAAATACACTTTCAAGACAGCTTGCTCCCGAACGGCAGACTAAAGTTTGAGCTATTTAACTTTCGCCGTTAATGATATCAATAGCAATTATATACAAATAAAACATGACTAATAATTACATTTAGAAAATAAACTTTCAAGACACCTTGCTCCCGAACGGCAGACTAAAGTTTGAGCTATTTAAACTTTGCCGTTAATGATATCAATAGCATTTATATACAAATAAAACAAGACTCTAATAATTATATTTAGAAAATAAACTTGTAAGACACCTGTAAGACCAAATTTAAAAACATTTTTCAAAACTAAGCAGTATTTAGATAAAAGAATAACTAATATTTTGTATAATACTAACTAGATACACAGATTATTGATACAATTTTAAAGAATAGAAATAAACTTACCAGTTAGGATTGAATACTTGCTGGTGCCGAGCCCACTTTGAACACCTGTAAAACGTGTTCTTGCAGAAATGTCGGTTGACTTGTGGGCAAAGAGCCAGCGAAGATCGAACTTTTATTTGAGAAGAAACTGCTTGGGATCGCATCCGGCTACTGGTTTTTGCTCAGTTAAAGAAAATTATCTTAGGTGGATAACCAAACAAATAATCCATCCAAATTGATTGAAGCGTAATGGCAATGTGTTTGAGTTTCACTGTCATTTTGGATGTTTATATCATTATTTTTAATCGATGAATTGCTGCAACAAGCACTGTTTGTCTTTATTTATTTATTATTTCACTTATTTTGTAGTTCAGAACCCTGTAAATTTGTGAGCAAATTTTCGATATTGGTCCCGCAATCGACAGATAGAAAAGATACGGTTCTCAGTAGAGCAACTTCTCGCCGTGACTTCAGCCTCTCGCCCACCAAAACCCTTGAAGAGTTTTAGGGCTTTTAAATGTTTTTATTACGTACAAGAATTTTTTATTTCTTTATTTTATCAAAAGCAGTACAAATTTTAGGCAAGGTTTCGAAGATGCAGTATAAAAAAGATTGACTGCTTTACAGGCTATACTAAAAGTTTTCATTACCGATAATAAGATGTTTGGTTCGAATTTTGAACAAAAACGAGGAAATTTGAAAATTGTTCAAATGATAGTTTCTTCAATTAGGTATTAAAAGACAGGGGTTTCCCAAGCTAACCAAATGATCTTTGGTTCCTAGATACCTATAAAAACGTTGTAGATTAAAGAACTGATAAAAAATTACGTGTTTTCTGAAAATAATCAGATAATAGAGAGTTCGAGTTTCAATAAACACAAACAAACAAAAAACGGTTGGTTCAAGTACTGATAAATTACTAACTGGTTTGACTTTCGATAATAAAAAAGTGGGACCAAGATAGAAGCAAAAGAGAGAAAATTCTAATACTGATTCAATGATAGTGGGTTCAAGTTATGAACAAACAAGAGTGGATTATAAAAATTGATCAAATGACAGTGGGTTCAAGTTTTAACGAGAAGAGAGTAGATTATAAAAATTGATCAAGTGATAGTGGTTTCAAGCACCGATTAAAGGAGAGTGAGTTCGAGTACCGACGTAAAGATAGTGAGTATAAGTTTTAAACAAAAGAGATAGGATAATAAAAATTGATTAAACAATAGCGATTAAAGAAGAGTATGATCAAGTCTTAAAAAAAGAGAGTGGATTATGAAAATTGATCAAATGATAGTGGTTTAAAGCATCAATATAAAGAGAGTAGGTTCGAGTACCGATGTAAAGATAGTGGGTTCAAATTTTAAGAAAAAGAGAGTGGATTAAAGAAATTAATCAAATATCAGTGGTTTTAAGCACCGATTAAGGGGAAGTGGTTTCGAGTTTCGACGTGGAGATAGTGAGTATAAGTTTTAAACGAAATATATTGGATTATAAATATTGATGAAATAATAATGGCTTTAAGCACCGATTAATGAAGAGTGAGTTCAAGTTTTAAACAAAAAAGAGTGTAATATAAAAATTGATCAAATGAAAGTGATTTCAAGCCCCGATTAAAGGAGAATGGGTTCGAATACCGATGTGAGGATAGTGGTCTCATGTTTTAAACAAAAGAGAGTGGTTTATAAAAATTGATCGAATGATAGTGGCTTCAAGCACCGATTAGGAGAGTGGGTTCGAGTACCGATGTAAACATAGTAGGTTCAAGTTTTAAACAAAAGAGAGTGGATTTAAAAAAAAATTAATCAAATGTTGCTGTTGTTAATTTACGTCGCACTAGAGCTGCACCGTGAGCTATTAGCGGCTGTCTGGGAAACATCCCTGACGATGATTCGAAGGATGACATGCCGTCACTATTTTGATTCTCTGAAGAAGGGATAAGAAAAAAAGTTCAAAAGATAATGGTTTCAAGCACTAATTAAAAAAGAATGGGTTCGATTACGGATGTTAGGATAGTGGGCAAAAGTTTTTAAACAAAAGAAAGAGGATTATAAAAATTGATCAAATGAAAGTGATTTCAAGCACCGATTAAAGGAGACTGGGTTCGAGTAGAGATGTAAATATAGTATTTTCAAATTTTTAAAACTCATATTCTTTGATTAAACTATTATAATTGTGGACATTTTTGAATTCGCTATTAAAATTCTTGGGACATGGTGAAATACCTAAAAAAAAATTAACATTAAGGATTTCAAATTTTGATCATGCTCTCCTAACCAGTTTATGTGGGACTTTTTTTGGGGGGGAGTCAGAAATTTGAATAGTATATTTAATCAAAAATACGTTTTATTGTCTCATTTAGTAGTTCAAAATATTCACTGTATTCATTAATTACCGTATTTACGATCACATCCTTAAATTATTGAGATTGAATTCTAGAACGTGAATAATCATGTGGTATTTTTGAATTTTTTTTTGTTTGTAAGGGAAGTTTGACATTACTATTAAATAAACATCTAGGTGTGAAAGTTTCATTAAACCTATACATATTTTAAAATATGTAAATAAAACATTTATAAGAATATTTTATATCTTGACTTTCCTTTATTTAAATATTATTAATAACTGCATTTAAGGGGATCACTTTGATTTCAAATACAATTTTTATATTAATGTAAGGGTTATAGTTATATAAGGGTTTAAGTTATATAATGCATGAAACTTTTCGAAAATATATAGATATGCTAAGTAGTATAAATTAAACATGAAACTTTTCGAAAATATATAGATATGCTAAGTAGTATAAATTAAACATTTAGAAAAAAAATTGTCCTTGTTCCTCTACATCTTTAGCACAGATGTTGCTAAATTCGCATATATAGAATTGAAATATGAAGCAGGTTAAAAATTCTGTTTACCCAACAAAGGGACCCTTCAGCCTATTTCCGTTTTAGGCACTTTCATTTACTTATTATTATTAATAGTTACATTTAAAGGGTTCATTTGAAAGATACTTTAAAGATTTTTTTTAAATAGTTCTTTTCGGCTTAGAGATATTAATGTTAGTGAAAGAATATGTGTCAGAATTTGAAAAAAACAATTCATAAAACATTTTTAAAAATCCTGGGCACGAGAACGTCTTCCACTGGCATTAACTGTGGTCGGTGCGAGCCGGATGCAGAATTCACATCATCCAGCCGTCACTGGAAATGTGAACGGTCTATTCCCTGCCAACACAGCACTATTAATACATACATTTTATTTCACAACAGTCGTTGAACAGCCGACCTAATTTTGAATGTTCGCGTACCCATGTTCAACTCCGCAAACTTGTAATTTTAAACCCGATTCTGAACACATGGAAATTCCTAGATCAATACCCCAGGGGTATGATTTGTTATGGGAGCATGGATAACTTAGTGATCCGATAAATTTAACGTGCACCAGTCACCATTTACTAAACTGTGAATCTTCGACCGGTGGGGATCGAGCACACGACTTCTTCGTTTGGTATACATATTTTATTCCATAACCGTCGTTGAACAGCCGATCCGATTTCGGATTTATGGCCACTAATGTTCAACTCCATATCCTTAATATTTTGAACCCAATCTGAAAGAAAAACGTTTGCATCAAGTATTCGGAGAAATTTTGCTTTTCTTAGAGAACTTTTTGATGGAAGTAAACAGCCTTTTCGTTGCATTTCATAGAGAGAAAAACCAAGAAAAATTACCATGGTTAGAATGACGGCAAGTGGACGATTCCTCTATCACTGAGGATATTTTACGACAACACTGTGGTCTGTGCTAACCATATATGGCAACGTTACTTTTAA
>NC_092212.1:84043271-84105211 GCF_043381705.1 Parasteatoda tepidariorum | reverse complement strand
TAAAACAATGGAAATAAACCAATTTTCCTTTATTTGTCCAGTTTTTACCCTTTTTTCGCCACTTTTCCTATTTAAAAAAATTATTTCTTGTATGCAGGACCCTTCTAAGTATAGAAAAACACATTGAAAAAGTAATATAATGCAAAATATGCGGAAGAAAAAAGAAGAAATTTTTTTGAAAAGTTGCCGAAGCTGGGATTCGAACCTGCTTCCCTTCTCCCCCGCCGTCGGTTAATAGTCCGGTGTCTTGATCACCACACTACTCGAACACGAGAAGCCTGCCACAATTTCGCTTCAAAAGTCCTCTCACAGTCAGCTATGCAATTGACCTTTAAGGCACCCCCTAATTCACATATAAAAATTTCCTCCAGCAGAAATGTTTGGACCATTGACCCTTTCTTAGGGACCGAGTTTGAAATTTATAATTTAATATTGAAGGTAGTTAGACGGCTTCGAAATGAAAACCCCTCTCCGACATTTTATTTATAATTTTTTTTAAATCATTATTCCATTATGTGTTCTTTAACAAAGAAAGGTGCACGATTCCACGCATAGAATTCATATTCCTCGTTAAACTATGCTACCGTTAAATGCTCGACTTCGTGTGCAGGTCGTTGGGCTACCGAAGCGGGGGTGCCATCCCCTCTGCCGAGGATCAATATTGTGATGGCAAGTCTTCGGATCTTCCTCAGGGATGCTTCCCAGACCGTCGCCAATAGCCTATTATGCAGCTCTAGTGTGACGTAAATGAAACTACAGCTACAACAGGCCTTCATCAATAATGTGAATGGCTCTTAAGCACAATCGAGTTCAGAGGTTGGAAATCTCTACTGTAGCAAAATTGGGCAGTCGACAGCTATAGCTAATGTGGAACTTTCAAACCAAAATATAGTTGTAATAATTAATAAACTTCATTTGTTGTTAATGCTTTTAAGAAAACAATTGGAACTGAAACCAACGAAGTATGAGGAAACAATTTATAATTTTTATTTGAGAACAAATATTTTGTGTTAGAATTTTAAGATTTCAAAATTTTAGCTGGACACTTGAAAATTTAAAGTGCATGATTTTTTAAAGATAGAGTTTAACCTATTATATCTTTTCATTATTTTCTTGCATAATTTTAGTAATGAAATATGAAAAGAAAGCACTTTCGTGGAAATATGCAGCTCTCCCGTATAACTTATACAATCTTTGACTCTCCTTCCGTCATTTGATACAATGAAAAAACAGGCTTTGCAAAGAGACAGGAGACAAGGCCTGTTTTACCAAAAGAAGAGCTTCCTATAACTGAAGAATGATGCAGCATAAATCAAGAATAATTTCATGCTTGTGTAATCGGAGGTGAACGATTTTCGGTAAATATTAAAATGAAAGTACCACTTAGGGTGACCCTGGGTAATTCAGGATCACTCTGTTTCTGGGGTAAATAAGGATCACCTAAGTTTTATTTAAACAAGAATTATTTTTTTTAAAATTTGAGACATGAACAAGAATGTTTGTACACTTTACAAAAGTATAACTACATTTACTTAATACAGTAAAACCTGTCTATAATGATACTGTAGGGACCTAAATAAAATATTGTTATAGGCACATTATCGTTATAGACAGGTTTGAAATTTAAAAGTATTCGTTTAATACTAATGATAAATTAAACTTCTTTTATAGGCTCCAAATGAAAATTTTACTTAGAAACAGCACACAAGAAAAATTTACTTACAATTTTATGAATCAAAACAGAAATTATTTAGAAAAATAATCGGTTAGTTTTGTTTGCTTATTTTTGGAAGCAATTGCCATTTCCATGCGCATAGATTTCAGTCCATCTAATGAATTCAAATGAACATCAGTTACATTTGGTAATGTTGCAACAAAATCTTGCAAAGTGTTAATTAGCAATATGGCATTCTCGGGTGAAATTTGAGTCCTGTTTTGAGAACAGTCAGCTGCTTCTTCCTCATCACTTTGATCACCCGGGATAACTTCTGCTAAAATCTCTTCATCACTTGCACCACTGAAAACCAACACATCATTATCTAAATTTAAAAATTCATCTGCGTTAAATAGAAATGATGTATTAGATGATCTTTGGAAATCACTGACAATCGAATTTAAGCCTGCCACACATTTTTCTTCTTCATCAGTGATTTCAGTAAGCTCAGTTTCTGCGTTTCCGTTGCTTTTATCCTCAAAGAAAGAAGCTTTCTTCCAACAATTTTGGATGGTGGATTGTGTCAATGAATTCCACCCTCCGGAAATCCAATCACATGCATTTTTTACATCAACTGCATAAGGATTTGGGAGTTTATTATCCAGATTATAAACAACGTTCTGAACTAATCTTGTTCGATAGTATCCTTTGAAACATTTTATTATTCCCAAATCTAATGGCTGTAGAATCGACGTGCAATTTGGGGGAAAATAAAACAATTTTATATTTTTCAAACTTGGAGGATTGTTGTGAGGAGTGCAGTTGTCAACTAAGAGAGCTATTTTTTTCTTCTTTCTTTTCATCTCCTTATCCACATCAAGCAGCCAGTTGTTAAATATTTCTTCTGTCATCCAGGCTCTTTTGTTTGCCTTGTAGTCAACTGGTAAACTTTTCACATTCTTAAAACATCTAGGTTTAGCGTATTTGCCTATAACGAACGGCTTCAGTTTATCGGTTCCAGTACTGTTTGCACAAAGTAGAACAGTTAACCTCTGTTTTGATTTTTTACCTCCTTTACAATTTTCTCCCTTAAATGCCATTGTTTTATCTGGCATGAGCTGATAAAATAAGCCAGTTTCATCAGCATTTCTGACGAAGCTCTCTCCCTCCTACAATACCCCTTCACCCATTTCTACTGCTCTAATTTCCCCTAAAAGTGGCATTTTTTCTCAGAAACAACGAAAGAATATTACATACAAAGGAGATGAAAAAAAAACAAAACATTTTGTTATCTCACATTTAGGCTCGATGGGGAGTCGTTTTCCAACGGTAGAAAAATCGGAATAGAACTATCAACTATCAAAAGAGGAAAAATTATCGTTGTAGACATGTTTAACTGAAAAGTGGTTATCGCTATAAACAGGTTAAAAATACATTGAGTAAATAGGAATTTCACCGGGACCTCAAGGAAATATCGCTATAGACAGGTTTATCGTTATAGACAGTATCGTTATACACAGGTTTCACTGTAATAGTCTTTTGTTTAATCTAACAAAATAAGTATCTTTTAAACTGCTTTCTTTATTTTCCGTTTCAAAGATGGGTTTTAAAATGTGCACAAATCTGCAAAGATCCTTCTCTTAATATAAATATTTTGAGTTTTTTTCTTTGATTTAAAAATAATGTCAGCTTATGTTTAATTGTTTCACATCTGTTGCAAACATTATTATTGATTATAGGAAACTATATCAAATGTTGTCCCCTACAGATGGGGTAATTATTGATCATGATCACTGGGGTAATTCCTGATCGTTGTTCTTTCTTCTTATAAATAGTATAAATAATAGATAATAAATAGCTAATTGTCTTTTTTTAAATAGCAGTTCATATTTATTAAGTGGAACAATTATAAAATATGTTTTAACTGTAATCACAAAATTTGTTTTTAACTCTGTACAAAACAAATGTGTTCTGATTTGCACCATTTCTAGTTTGTCTGACTTGGCTTCTATCTTAAATTTATGTGCGTACATTGTTAGAATAATTTTTAAGTTTATAAATTAACCTAATATAAAAATTGTGAGAAATTATAAGCCTAAAAAGGATATTAAGCTTCTAGAAAGCAAATTCAGTGAATTTCTTTTAATGATTGAAAATGAAAATTTCAGTGTGAGAGCTGTTGACATACCTTACTTAACTTTACACTCTCATTTAATGAAGTTAAAAAATCTAGCCAAAGTAACCCATGTGAGAACTATTTCTTATATTCCAGCAGAACATGAGAATGAGTTAGCTGCTTGCCTAAAATGTATGGCACGATACAAAGATTTTTGGAAAATTTAAAGTGTTAATCTTTGTTCTTGCTTTTAAATAAATCGTTTTATTAGCTGCTTAAACATATCTTTTTGGTTTATTTGTTTCATCTTAATGTCTTATTTGTTAATTACCATTGTATAATAATTTTTAAACAACCCCTTTACTATAAAAACTGGTTGGTAATCAATAATTACCCCAGAAATGATCAAGAAAAGGGGTAATTCCTGATCACTAAAAATTTAAAATCTTTTAAATTCTAATTAGATTTTCAAACAAAAAAAGGTAGCATAGTACTCATCTCATAAACCCTCACACTTCTAGTCAATATTAAAATTCTATCTTAAATAATTTGTTCACAAAATAGATGTTTGCATTTTTTGATCAGGAATTACCCCAGGTCACCCTAATTACATTTTATAAATGGAAAGATATATCAAGGAGCTCATAGAATATTACCTGAAAGGTTAGTATTTTGATAAATAATTAAAAAATGACGAAAAATTTGCTAAATATCATAATTTACACCTTTAAAAGCTATGTCAGAGTTAGTTCAGTTGTATTAAAACTTTAGTGAGAACTTTCATTGAACAATGTTAGATTGTATAATTTTTAGTCCACAATAGCCTCGAAACACTCTGATACTATGGATAACACACTTTTAAAAAAAAATATTATTTGAAGAACATGTATATTAACTCTTGTACACTTATGTAGTACTTCAGAATGAAGATAGAAGTAAAAATTTTATCAAAAAATAGAGAAAATAAAAGTGTTATCTATTAAAATTGAACTTGCTACTTTAATAAATTTTTTGTTTGTTTTGAAGGCTTAATTCATTATAAGTAGGGCTGCAAGTTTGTCGCGGGAAAAAAGACCCCAATTCGCAGAAAAATCGCTGGAAATTTTGAAAATTACACAAATTCTAAACATAGAAAAATTTATTACGTAAATGATGCAAAAGACAGAAATTGCGCAAATAATTAAAAAAGCTTAAAAATACACACGAAAAGTATTTCTTTGAATTTCAAGCAATATAAATATTTTTATTTAAATGAACAGAATTTTGGTACAAAGTATTGTACATTGTCAGATTATTCTCAGTTATGCTTTGTCTTTCATCACTTAATACATTTGTATACTTAGAAAATGATCTTTCTTCGTCAACGCTGTTTTCAGGCACCGACAAACATCGAATTGCCAATTTTGGAGCATTCGGTCTTTGATTTCCAAAACTCGATCAATTTTCCTTCACCAATGCGCAATTCCTTGACCTTTGATTTGTAAGAAGTAATTGCTGTGAAAACTCAAACATTCTACATTCAAACTACTAGTTAGAAGTCCCTACTAACTACTAGTCCGCCCCCTCTCATCTAAGAAACTGATCCATATTTAAGAAATCACAAGAAGCCGTCTAGGAAAACTTAACTGGATATGTAGAAAGGCAGTAGAAATTTCATTGCCCAGTGCAATAGCATGTATAACAATTTTTCTGTCCAAGATTTGATTTATAACATTTTCCTTCTTTTGTGATTCCAATTTCTTATGTACTCTTACTGACTTCAGGAAGGTAATTACTCTCCCTAAGTGTAGAAAGACCACCTTAGTTGACAAGATTGTGATTATCTCTGAACTATTTTCATGTCATTTCGCTATTGATTCACTCCACTAAATGTCTAATCAATTTTACATGTTCAATTTGAGGTTCAGGAAAATAAAAAATTCCGTTTACTAAAAATAATAAATAAAAAATGAAGAAAAAAATTCAAATCTTAAGCAATTTTCACGCAAGTCAAGACATATTGATAAACTCACAGACTTTAGGAAAAAAGATGACAATTTCGCGGAAATTCGCGCCGCGACAGACCTGCAGCCCTAATTATAAGTTCTATCAACAATTTGGTATGTAAGATTTAGTGTTGTCGTAGGCCATTAAGGCCTACCACATTAGAGATTTTTTTTAGTGAACTTACTCACTTTTAGGGAGTTTTTAAAAATGTACAGAAACCAGGAGAATATTGATTAAAACAGTAGACTAGGAGAAACTGGCAAAATCCAGTAGTCTACAGGAAAATCCAGTAGAGTCAGTTATACATTTCGAGTTGGTCCCTTTCTGTGATTTTTTTGTTTTGTTTCTTGCAGCCGCTTACCGGAAGCTGCCAAGACTTAGCGAGTATTCTGCCACTGATCACGATACGGAAATCTTCCTCTGAATATTAACATTTGTTCTTTCTCCTCTTTAACAGATCTATTTGTTTATAATTACTAGTCCCAGGTATGCCACAGAGGACTAAAAATTTAATAAGTGATAGAAACTCATTGAATTTTTATTTATTTATTAACTCTTTAATTATTCAAACCACAATAACTTACATTTCAAATAACAAAATATTCAATAATCAAAACATAATTTGCATTCTCTTTCAACAGTAAACTGTAAAAATATACTGTAAAAAAATTGGTAATTTCAATCTCTTTTTAATAAAATTTTAGATTTTATTAGTCACCACTTCTTCCATTTTTAGTCACCTGTGGCAACACAGTAATCGTTATTTTAAAATACCTTTTAACACATTCTCATCTAAACTTCAAAGCTGAATCAACAGAAATTCGTCAAGGACAAAAAGAAAACAAAAATGTTACTTGATTTCAGGCTTATTAGAGTACAGAATTCCATGTTTTTAAAAACAATTTCATTAAATTCAAATTGCATGGTGCATAGCCTTTTGAAAAAGTGCTTAAAGGGGCTTATTTTCGTTATTTAAAAGCCCTTAAAGGTACTTTTTTCATTGGGTGTTTTTAAAAGCTGCTTAATTTTACCTTTTCAAAAATGAGATTTTTTTCTTTACCATGTCGATTTTTGCCACAAAAGCGTGCTATTAGCATTGTTCTATTCAATTTTTTCACGATTCATTCAACCACAATCATTTTACATGTTGGATGAAATACTTGCGAGTCTGTATGTGCATGTATATTGAGCTGGTATCAGTGAGATTATAGCACTCTAATGTGCAACTCTGCTGCATTTTGCAAGATATTCTCGATTTCAGGCTTCCTTTTCCACCCTCTGATGTCGAACTGAAAAATCTCTCCATAAATTTGTAACGGCTACTATAATCAAGAAAAGCATTGTTTGTCAGAAACTAGTTATTTTATCATGATCATCTAAAGTCTTTTAAAATTATTTTGCATTCTGTTAATGTATATAGTGCTTAAAAAGTGCTTATTTTTTGTTTAAAGATATGGCTACACACTCTGAATTGAATTCAACAAGCAGCATGAGAATTTTGGGTACTTTTCCAATTTGCCGGCGCAGGCGTCCAAAATGCCACATCACCGTGCGCAAGTAAATTCAATTGTTTTTATTTTAATTATTGCTATTTGTTTATTTACTTTTAATTTTTTTTTTAGCTAGTAGATATTTTTTTAAATAAAAATGAATCGGCCGGGATAGCCTGGTTGGTAGGGCACTGGGCTCATGTCCAAGAGCTCGTGAGTTCGATCCCAGGCTGGCCGAAGATTACCAGTGTAGTAAATGGTGACTCATGCACGTTAAATCTGTCGAGTCGTAAAGTCCCCCATGTTCCCATTACAAATCAATACCTCTGGGAGTACTGATCCAGGAGTTTCCTTGTCTTCTGGATTGGTTCAAAATTACAAAGCTACGGAGTTGAACATTAGTAGTCGTATACCCAAAATCAGGTTGGCTGTTTAACGACGGATATAAAATAAAATAAAAATGAATAAACAAAGTAGTTGGATTTACTTATGCCAACAAAATGGAAAAGTACTGAATTTTGTGTACAATTTTTGAATAATTTATATTTAAAATTTGATTTTATATACATTAAATTAAGCTGGCATTTTTACAATAATAATTTTTGTCTGATTACCTTGGGGCAGAGAGAGTTCTCTGTAAATTCTGTTGCCAAAGGTCCTAAAAAATAATCTTTAAAAACTTTGTTACTATGTTAAAAATCTGCTTTAAAAATTTTACCAATAAAAATTCATTATAGGTTCATAGACTTCACTATTAAAGCAATACAAAACTGATGAACAAATAAGATGGTGGATCTGGTGTAGACGTCCTATTTGTAAAGTGAGTTTTTTCATAGTTCTAAATTTTTATGTTAAGATTATTGTTAAACAGAGTTAAGTATTATTATTATTTAAGTTTGTTTCTCAATTGGGCCTCAAATTTTAATCAAATCATGGATTGATGTGAATGTTAGTTTGGCATCCCTTTTTGAAGTTTTTTTTAATTTCTTAATAACTAGAGAGGAGAGGAACTAAATATTCACTAGGAGTCAGGGTTTTATTTTATAACTGCCTATTGCACAGCCGACCCAATTTTCAGCTTACAACTCCCATTGTTTTACTCCATAGCAGGGTTGGCAGGTTTTTGACATGTGACAGTTTTTGACAGTTTAAACCATGGTTTAAACCGTCACGTCAAAAACCTCACTGTCGGAAATCTCAAAAACCTATATTCATATGTGAAATTTAATTAATACATAAAATTTATATACATTGAACTTTTAAAAAAAAAGATAGTGTTTCTAAATATGTTCTAGAAAAAATAAATTTAAAATTTTGAAGAAACACTTATATTTTGAATAGTAACCAAAATCTTGTACTTTTGAAAACTCACATCTTTTGTAATATTATGTATTCATTTTCATGTGTTATTGAAAATCTGCAGTGATATTATTAAGAAATTTATTTATAACCAAATTTAGTGTATAGTATAGATTATACTAAAAATTAGACATTTTTAAAGATAAACATTAGCAGTTTTGTACATTAGACATCTTTTAAAGAAAAATCTTTTTAATATTCTTTTAAATCTTCTTAATAATCTTTTTAACATAAGACAATACAAATTTAAGTGCTTTCTGTTAAATACACAGAGTAGTTAGTGTCGATTTACAGTATATTCAGCCTATTCATTTACTATGCTGAAAATTTAGTTTATCCAAATACTTGTGAATTTCATTTTGCTGAATACTATATAGTTTTGTTGAATATCTAAATATTCAGCTGTTGAATAATTACTTCTTGCTTTCAAGATATGCATTATTTGTATTCTTAATACAAGTGGAGAAAAAAAAATTAAGAGATAAAAATTGTTTTAAAATGATAAGTGTAATAATTATAAATAAATATAATAAACAATATGAATTATATTTATCATTATTCACAAATATAACTACTTTTAAATTCAAATTAACATACTGGATAATAAAGATATTCGGTATAACATTAAAAAAAATTTTTTATACACTTGTATCTTATATCAAGTTTGTATTTATACAACATAACTTGTAAGTTCCTTATAAATATTAGTTATATGTTCCTTATATGTCAAAAATGCATAGTAATAAACTTTTAATTTTCTTAAGTATCAAAAAGAAAGAAAAATTTTTTTAAATATAAATATTTAAACAATTTTTGTGCAAAATTTTTCTGCACATGCATTTGAATATAAATTTCTGAGATTTTAAATCTGTTATTTTACCTTAATTTTAATTAAAAAATATTTTAAAACCTGCTGATTACCTATAGTATAATTAAATTTAAATATAATGCATAGCAACTGTTGGTAGTTTTGAAGTTTATATATTTTCTTGGCAAACTTCAGTTTTTGACAGTTTAAACCAGTATTATACCCTTGTCATGTCAAAAACCACTTTTTGACGTCAAAAACCCAACCCTGCTCCGTAGCCCTGAATTTTGAACCAGAAGATTAGGAAACTCCCAAATCAAGCATTGGAACAAACTAGCCTTCATGGAGGACTTTTTGATGGAATTAACTCATGTTTGCATTACATGGAGAGAACTATGAAAACCTCCCATGGTTAACCTGACGCAAAAGAGACTCTAACTTCTCCGTCTACCACGGGAAATATTTTACATCAGTATTGTGGTAAGTGCGAGCTGGGTGTGTAATCGATATCGACCAGCCATGACTGAGATTGAAACAAAGATCAGCTCATTGAGAGGCAAGCGCTCTAAATAGATAGCCGTTAATAAGTGTGTTTAATAAGGAAATTTTGTCCTTAAATTTTATCGTTTGGACATTTAGCATTGATTTAGGTGTTGGGAATGCAGTAAAAAAATATAAGTGTTTGTGCAAGCATTTTCAGAATATTTATTCTTCCACAAAAAAAGTTTTTTTGCTCTGTTATAAAAATTAAATATTGTGGTTAAAAATAGCATTTTGAAATTAATCATAGCTTAAAGGTTTTGGCAACTAAGAAAAATAATATTTAAATGGCATTGATGCCTGACAGTTACATTCTAATTTCTAACCCTGCTAAGAGTATTTTGACTGCTTTAAGAAATATTACTCAAATTCGACGTTATCTATATATACATCTGATGATTACTAGCAAAGGACATTCATTAGGAAACATATTGGACCAAAAAAATGCAAAATGAGGAAAAAGGTAATGGTCAAAAATATATGAGTTTCAAAACGAAATATTTTACTTAACAGTTAATTTTATGTTTCGCAAACTATGAAAACAGAGTATCCACAAAGTGAAAGAAACCTAAAATTGTTAAGGAATTCTATGTCAGGGTAAAAAGTTGGGGAATGCTAAATTTTTATCTAAAAATCAAGAAAAGTTCTGAAGCAAGTTCAAAGATTTAATTTTTACTATGCAATGCCAGAGCTCATTCTAGGCAGGGTAAGCAGGGCGCAGCATCCTGCTGTCCTTTTAGTCAAAAAAATCCACTCTGTTGCCCCTGAAGTAAATTAGTGCCCTGATATAATAGACTCCATACCCTTTTTGCGCTTTCTTTCCTCAACCCTACTTTGTTTTTTCCCCAAACTCTACTATGGATTTCTTAAACTTTTGTTATTTTCAACTCTTTTTATTTATTTTGTCATTGCTGTCAATATATGGGATTTATATGGGAAAGGAAAAATAGCCATCACACCCCCTTGTTGCACTTGTCTTTGAAATTTTGCAGTTACTTCCACTATCATTAAATCATAATTATTATTAATCATTTAAATTATGAAATCATAACTACAGACACTTAAAAACATGCATTTCAAATAAGGGTCATTCCATGTCAGTTCATCCAGCCATGGCACCCACCGTCTCAGATTTTGATGAAAATTTGTACACTTATAGAGTTTTTTGTGCTGATTTCAAAAATATCAATTATATTTAAATCGGTTAATGAGTTTAAAAGTTATAAGAATTTATATTTTTGCCAAAATGGCACATTTGCCACCATTTTGATTCATGCATCAAAGGCTTATTAATGATTGTAACTCACCTTTTTTTAATTTTGTTCAGAATAAAGTAATCTGTCATTTAAACACTTTTTTTTGCAAATAAGTATCTTACTTATTTAATAAATGGGTCTGTTTTGCAGTTTTTTGATCAACGGAGTTGAGTAACTTCAGGAGATGATTTCTGGCAACTCGCCCCCTTCAATTTCAAAAATATTTTATTCAAAGAAAGTTGAAAGTGCAAACTAACATCTGATATAAAAGTTTTGATGGGCGATTCACTCACTTTTAAAAAAAAATATTTTTCTTATAAATTACTATGCATTAAAAGTGCTGGTAGTTTGATGATTTATAGTCCTTATGTAACTAGGGTATAATAAAATGATTATGAAAAAAATATGTATAGTAGAAAAATATGTAAAATAAAGTAATCATTTATTAAATTATTTATTTCTTCTTTCTTTGAGCCCCCCCCCCCTCCTTAAAAAAAAAAGAAGAAAGGAAAAAATTTGAGACTGAACAAGACAAATACAATTTCTGGCCAGGAATTGCTGAAATTTGCTTTAGCTCTGTATGTTTTAGCCTGATCTACACTTATGACATGAAGGGAGACTTTCTTGGTCTTATTGGAAGGAGAATTAAATAAGTCACAATTTTTTTTTATCCATACACGGTGACCTGGGGTAATTCCTGATAAAAAAATGCAAACATCTATTTTGTGAAAAAACTATTCAAGATAGAATTTCAATATTTACTGGAAGTTTGAGACTATATGAGATGAGTCCTATGCTACCTTCTTTTGTTTGAAAATCTAATTAGAATTTAAAAGATTTTAAATTTTTAGTGATCAGGAATTACCCCTTTTCTTGATCATTTCTGGGGTCCTGGTCCTGATCACTTCTGGGGTAATTACTGATCACCAGTTTTTATAGTAAAGAGGTTGTTTAAAAATAATTATACAATGTTAGTTAACAAATAAGACATCAAGATCAAACAAATAAACCAAAGAGATGTTTAAGCAGCTAATAAAACGATTTATTTAAAAGCAAGAATAAAGAATAACACTTTAAATTTTCCAAAAATCTATGCATCGTGCCATACATTTTAGACAAGCAGCCAACTCATTCTCATGTTCTGTTGGAATATAAGAAAGAGTTCCCACGTAAATTACTTTTGCTGGATTTTTTAACTTTATTAAGTGAGAGTGTAAAGTTAAGTAAGGTATGTCTACAGCTCTGACAGCAGCTCTCACGCTGAAATTTCATTTTCAATCATTAAAAGAAATTCACTAATTTTGCTTTCTAGAAGCTTAGTATCTTTTTCAGTCTTATAATTTCTCACCATATTTATGTTAAGAAAATTTATAAGCTTAAAAATTATTCTAACAATGTACACACATAAAATTAAGATAAAAGCAAGGTAAGGCAAACCAGAAATGGTGCAAATCAGAACACATTTGTCTTGTATACAGTTAAAAACAAATTTTGTGATTACAGTTAAAATATATTTTATGGTTGTTCCACTTAATAAATATGAACTGTTATTTAAGAAAAGACTATTAGCTATTTTTAATACTATTTATAAAAAGAAATGACAATGATTAGGAATTACCCCAGTGATCAATAATTAGCCCATTTCTAGGGGGCAACATTTTATATAGTTTCCTGTAATTAATTAAAATGTTTACAGATTTGAAACAATTAAACAAAAGCTTACACTATTTTTATATCAAAGAAAATGAAAGTAACTCAAAATATTTATTATTAAGGGAAGGAGGGGGATCTTTGCAGAAATATGCACATTTTGAAACCCATCTTTGAAATGGAAAATACAGAAAGCAGTTTAAAAGATACTTATTTTGTTAGATTAAACAAAAAACTATAATTAAGTAAATGTAGTTATACTTTAAAAAATGTACAAGCATTCTTGTCTATGTCTCAAATTTAAAAAAATAAATAATTTTTTTTAAAATAAAACTTAGGTGATCATTATTTACCCCAGAAACAGAGTGATCGTGAATTACCCCGGGTCACTCTACATATTTCATACTGATACAAGAGATACTCCTTATGTATGAGGCATATAGTTGAACTTTCCTTAAAATCTAAATAGCTCCTAAATGAAATAAGTTCTATATTCTCTGAAGAAAGTTCTGAAATCTTCTGTGAGTTTAAACTTCACTTAAAATCTTTCAAAGTTAATCCAATACTACATAATACTTGGGTTTTCATAATAAAACTGTTTTTTAAATATCAAATTGATACATTTAAAACTTTTTTATTTCTGTTCTAAATGAATGGAAATACAATTTTACTGATTTGTAGGAAAATAAATTTGACATGACACTCAATTCTGATTGGAACGAACAAAAATGTTCAGGCAGATGATACATTCTGATTAGTCAAATTTCTTTTTTGGGAAGGTAGGGATGGAATGTGTCAATAGTTTTCAGTATTTTTTTTTTTCTATTCAGAAGTTTTTTTTAAAAAAAATTGGATGTATATAATTATAATAAAAGTCTTAGAGAGTAAAAAGGGCCTGCAGGTATTAGTGATGCAATAAGAGCATACAAAATATCAGATAGTTAGTGATATAAAATCATTTCATTTCAATATAATTAAAATAAATAGTTTAACTTTATCAGTGTTTCAAATGAAATTTTTTAGGAGTATCTCATTACCATAACAATCATTCTGTCAAATAAAAGGATAAAATTAACTATAAATATTCATAATTTGGTCTTCAATTACATTTTAGAGTCAAACAAAATGTTTGAATTAAATTAAAGTGTACAATGATTTTTTCTGATATTATTCAACATCATAAATTCTGATTTTCTCCTTCCATAAAGATCAAAGTTAGTTCAATTAAAAAAAAAAATTTTAATGGCTGCTTTTTATTATTTGGTACTGCCCTCTACTCTTTCAGAGAAACTTTTATTTATCTTCTTTTAGATTATGATCCCTCTCATTTACCAAAACTTAGTTGATTCTGGATAAATTTATTTACAAATTTTTTTAAATTTTGTTCATTCTCAAATTTTTTCCTTTCTTTTCTTTTTTGAGGGAGGGGCAGAGGGCTCAAAGAAAGAAGAAAAAATAATTTAATAAATTATTACTTTATTTTACATATTTTTCTACCATTCACATTTTTTTTAATATCATTTTATTATACTCTAGTTACAATTAAGGACTGTAAATCATCAAACTACACTTTTAATGCATAATGATTCTTAAGAAAAATAATTTTTTTTAAAAAGTGAGTGAACCACCCATCAAAATTTTTATATCAGATGTTAGTTTGCACTTTCAACTATCTTTGAATAAAATATTTTTGAAATTGAAGGGGGCGAGTTGCCAGAAATCATCTCCTGAAGTTACTCAACTCCGTTGATCAAAAAACTGCAAAACAGACCCATTTACTAAAAAAGTAGGATATTTATTTGCTAAAAAAGTGTTTAAATGACAGATTACTTTATTCTGATCAAAATAAGAAAAAAAAAATATTGCTTTATGACAAATATAAGGTGAGTTACAATCATTAATAGCCTTTGATGTATGAATCAAAATGGCGGCAAATGTGTCATTTTGGCAAAAATACAAATAGTTATAACTTTTAAACCCCTTAACCGATTTAAATATAATTGATATTTTTGAAATCAGCACAAAAAATTCTATAAGTGTACAAATTTTCATCAAAATCTGTGATGGTGGGTGCCATTTTTGTAAAATCCTATATGATTTGACATGGAATGACCCACAAATTACTAAGCTAATTAGCCCATTAACTCAATATATATGTTAATTTATTAATAAAAATTAGTAATTACTATGATTGCTTTGCTACTTTTAGTAACATGAAAAAAAATAAAAATCTTTTACTAATTGACAATGTTTTTTTAATAAAACGTGTAAAGCCCATAGAAAGAAATTATTGCCTTTTTTTTAAACTTTTGCACCCTGCCCTTTTTTTCTGCCTAGAATGAGCTCTGGTAATGCAGTGTTCATGGTTGAAATTACCATTACAATTACAAATCTACGGTTCCCATACCGGTGTTTTAAAATACTCAAAGTACTGCTATAAACTATTGTGATTCATCTTATTTTTAAATTTTTTTTCAGGAACATTTAGAACCATTTCGATAGTGGAAATGAAAGAACAACTAATAATGTGGAAGGGCAGCATTCCAAATTAATTCGAAGGACACAAACCTACCACCAAGATATTTTCACCGTGATTGACATGCTGAAAGAAATCCAGGGGGGAAATGAAGGTAAAATGAACATGCATGTTGAGTGAACTCCCAAAAACAGAGGGTAACTTATAAAGTTCCTAATTAATGCATCTAAGCACTGAAAGAAGAATCAATATGACGGAGCACGGTCCCTGCCGCAGGGTTACCGCAGGGGGATCAAGAAGTAATAGAAACTCTTAATAGTGACAATTTAAATGTAAATTTTATTTCTAATATGGAAAAAGATTTTAATAAATATTACAATATTAAACCAATGAAAGATTTTGTTTTCTCCCTTAAGAATAATGATGTATATAAGCTTCAAGATCTTATTAACTTTTCTTTTATTAATTTACACTTCAAAATTCTTTTTTTAAATCTTGTAAAATCTTCTTTTTTTAAAAAAAATTACGCCCGCCATCGTCTTCTCAGACATAAGGCGTCTTGCAGTCCAATACAACACTGAAGTAGCTCCAGAAGGTGAGAGGGCACAAAAGTCATCACAGGAACAAATGTCAAAAAGAGAGGGGCACACAAGGAGGTGAATTGACCAAGTTAATTTTAAATAAATGGGCCTGTAAGTAGTCATGTCCAGTAATTAATCTAAGGCAAGCAACTCCCTCAGCTCTGGGAAGGAGGGAAAGGTGATAGCGCTGCTGGTCATTAAGAAGGCTAGCCCAGGATTTTCCATCAGCTAAGTCCCTAAGAGCAGATATTATTCTGTGCCTGCATTTGCTCTTAAGAAGCCGCCTTGCATTTCTAAGGGGAACTGGATGAGAAGATGAATGCAGTGCTGAAGCCTCTCTAGCCAACATGTCAGCCCGTTCATTTCAGTAAATGCCACAGTGGTCAGGGATCCACTGGAAGACTGCCTCTCTTCCAGAACAAAGAAGAGAGTCAATGCGTTGTTTATACTTAAATTCGAGTTCAGAGGGATATAAATTATATTCAGAAATGTAAATTCTTGTAAAATCTAAAACGAGTAAAATTTCGCCAAATAAAAAGAAAAATTTAGATAATTTATATTTCGTTATTAACTTTCAAAACCATATTTTTTATATGATCAAATTTCATAAAAAATTTTATTCCATTAAAGTATTTTAACGTAGTTAAAAGCTTTAAATATGATAAATCTCTTGGTAAAACTATATTTAATTATAATGATATTAGCAAAAATTTAGGGGGGACTAATGTATCCGATTATGAATATCACTGTGAAGAAGAGAATTATTTTAACTTTGTTGATAAACATATTATTACTGGTAATTTAAATATTACGGAAAACTTGAGAATTTAATGATAAAAAGCAAGAAATTTAGACCCATTTACTAAATATCAATTCAGTTTATTTTAAAATACTTTCTTTTCAATCATAATAGTTTTTGTTTAAAGATATCAAATAGATTCTCTTTATCTTTAGGTATGTTAGAATCAGGGTTGGGTTTTTGACGTCAAAAAGTGGTTTTTGACATGACAAGGGTATAATACTGGNAGAATTAATAAAATTTAAATAACAGTGACAATTCAACAAATTTTTATAAAATTGTTCAATCAATTAAGCAACTACAGAAAAAAAATTTAATTACCCCCATAAATAAAGATAACAATAATTATGCAATCTTGTGTAAAAAAATTTTTATATTGAACTTTTAAATACAGAGTCAAAAAATAGTAAAAATTTAAACTTAGTAATTTAAATAATTATACTGTCATTAAAAAAATTTTAGCTTTGTATAAGAGGTTTAAAATTAAAGTTAGCAATATACAATTTTCTTACTTAATTATTAGTCCTAAACTTCATAAAATCCCTATAAAATTTAGAACAATCTCATGTCAATCTCATCAACATCTAATACTTACCTAACTAAACCTGGCACAATTTTCTCTTAACTACTTAATTAAAATTATTAACAATATTATTAAAGGTTTTTCTTGGATTATCACTAATAATAAACCAATTTTAGAATTTATTAAACGTAATAAAATTAATTCTATTTCAACTTTTGATCTCCAGCATCTTTTCATTAGTATTCCCCTTTCTAAACTAAAAGGTGTCCTTTTGAATTATTACGATGATTTTAAAAATATCCTTAGTTGCGATTTTGATTATTGGGAAATTCTAATTAATTTTTGTGTTTTTAATAATTATCTTCATAATGGAAAATATATTTTTATTCAAATTGATGGAATACCACAAGGATCTAATTTTTCCTCTCTTTTAGCTAACTTATTTTTGCACTATTATGAAAAACATTTTACTTTTAATATTAAATTTGTTTTTAGATTTATTGATGATTTAATTATCCTTAATTTTTAAGATTACACAATTTTATTAAATAATATTTACCCCTATGAATNTTTTCCTTTCTTTTAGCTAACTTATTTTTGCACTATTATGAAAAACATTTTACTTTTAATATTAAATTTGTTTTTAGATTTATTGATGATTTAATTATCTTTAATTTTCAAGATTACACAATTTTATTAAATAATATTTATCCCGATGAATTAATCTTGCTTTGAATTCATGATGATAATGTTAATTATAATTTTTTGGATTTGGGTATTATAAAGGAAGAAAATATCAGCTTTGTTGTTTTATATGATAAAAGAAATGATTTTAATATAAATAAACTATTTACTTGGAATTTTAATGTTTCTGAAAACATCTATTTAATTACCATTTTTAATCAAATTAATAGAATTAAAAGAATATGTAGTAATGTTTATTTATCCAAATAACAAATAGACAAATTCTTTTAAATTTTGATAAATAAAAAAAACTAATGGATTCCCAACTAAAGTAATTAAATTCTAAATAAAATCTTGAGTATATTATCGTAAATAAATTTACCACAAACTTATTTGTAATTTTTACCATGTGCAAATCCATTTCGAGCAAATCCTTGGTTAAAAATATGTGCGAAACAGGTAATTCATGTTTCTTTCCCTCTCTTTTTTCTTGAATAAAAATTAATTTTCTAAAATCGTTAAAATTGGATATATATTACCCGGTATAATATTACCTTGCGCACATCCATTTTTGGGCCCACCCTTGGTAACTAACAAATTAAACGTACTGCAGTAAAAACATGTTACAAAACAAAATCCCTCTATTTACGCTTTTACCTCAATTTGCGCTTCTGTTTTCATATTTTTTAATCTGACAATCTTATTACAAAAGTATTTTAAATCATACTTGAAAATTTCCCCCCGTTCATGAAAGTTCATTTGAATTCGCTACTATTTGCTTTATAGATTTCGTTTTGTGTTTTGTTTTTTCTTTCTATTTTATTATCTCTTTTTTAAGTGATATTTATTATTTAATGTGTTCTATTCTATTTTGTATCAACAACCAAAAAAGAAACAATTTTTTTTAGTGTTCCTCACACTATTGTATTGATATATTTTGCTTTGACTATATTAATACAATATTAGAAAGCACTTCTTTTTGCGAATACAATCGTGTGAGCTGATAAAAAGATTATATATCTATATTTTTTTTAATAATTTTCTTCTTCTCTCTTTTCATTATTCTGTAATTTTTTTCTCCATGTTTCCTCTACATTTTTCCATTTTTTTCCATTTACCTCTAATTTTTTTGATAGAAAAATTTAGTGCTAGACCACTTACGTTTACATAAAAATTATCATATTTGCCACCAACTTGACCTAATGAATCATGGTATATGACAATTAAGTTATTTAATAAAATTTTAGTCACATTAGAAAAAAAAAATTCTTATGTAGGCAACAATTTTTACAATATAGGCTTCTAAAAGCAACTATTTTCTTCATTTTTTTCCGTTTCAACACTGCTGAATGATTATATAGATGCTGTATCCTATGTGACAATATTAAAACCTGTTGATCAAAAAATTTATGAAAATTTTGTTTATATATATATGTATAATTTGTGTGTACTGTTTATTAACTTCTGTATATGTATCTGTAATTGCATATTTTGTATATAATTTGTTTAAATTTTAGTATGTACATATGTATGGGTTATTTTTAACATTTAGTGCCATTGAAAAATTTATGGAAGAGGAAAATGTTTTTAACGAAGCTTTAACTTTAAAAATATTTCGACACACAATTTCTTTTTTATTCTTCCCTTTATTTATTTATTTCCCAATATTTATCCCCTTTATTTATTTATTGTAACCTTAAAAGAAACACATTGTTAACAATATTATAGCGTAATAAACTAACATGGAAAATAAAATAAAAAATTCTAATTATGTTTATATAAGCCAATTTTTACCACCTTTTATATGTCTTTTTTTTTCAAAGCAACCATTTAATTCCATAAATATTTATTAAATTATTAAATAGCAAAAATTTATGCTCATCATTTTTTTCCTTCAGAAAAGTAAAGTTTTAGAATAGAATTGTTAATGTATTCATCCTAATAAAAGATCATTTTAAAATCTCTGTTTGCTGTGCATTGCATTATATCTTAATGGATATTGATTTGGTTTAGTAATCAGCTTTCAGTTTTCATGCATCAAATTATGTATATAGTATTATATAAATTATGAAGATTTAACAGAAATAAAAGTCTTTCCTTATATGCATTTCATTTAATATATGGGGGAGGAGTTATCGACAAATTAACCTTCATTTATGAATAGGTACCCCGACATAGAATCGAGTTAACATGACCCTAGCAACAATTCTACCTTGGCCCCAGTTGGGCTAAAAATTGACATATAAAAACATGCGGGACCAATATTGGGATGTCTAGATTTTTTAATATTGGTCTTAAAATGGCCTACGTTGGTCACTATAGGCTTATATTGGCTTAATAATAAATATAAAATATCAAGTGAATTTGACAATTTCATATACGGCCGATATTGATTGTAAAGGAGCTGTAAAATATCGGACTGATTCTATATAGGGCCAATATTGGTAAAATAACAGCCCTTTTATTCCTTATTGAGCCAAGATTCGTGAATATTGGTTTTATAAGGGCCCAAGTTATTTTGCTGCTATACTAGTGAATTGGAATTGTATTTTTGTAGTGGTAGACACGCTACAAATATTTATCCCGATGAATTAATCTTGCTTTGAATTCATGATGATAATGTTAATTATAATTTTTTGGATTTGTGTATTATAAAGGNTGGACACAAAACTTTTGAAACAATAGAGTTCAAAAACAATGTTTATGAAATGAGTAGTGAACAAAATGATAATTGATATTATTAATTAAGGTGAATAATAACGATCAATAATCCTTGTTTCAAGGGTCTTTAAAACGAGAAGAAATTTAATTAATAATTTGGTGACCAACAGAGAAAGTGCGTGAATAATTTTGAAGTATGAAATTCAGGGTTTATATAAAGGGTAAAGGTGTATTCATCCAAAAAATCAAGAAGACTTATCAGATCAGCTTCAAAAATATGCTAGTAAATGATTTGACACTTAAAAAGCTATTAAGGTTAAAAGATAAATAGGATATAAAACAAGTGGGCTTCTTTATTGAAAAAACAAAACTGAAAATTTTGTAGAAAACAAAAGCGAAATGTTTGCATAACTTAAGTCTGGCTTTGGAATCTAAGGATACATTCTCACTGCTGGAACAAAATGACTCACTCTGAAAAAGAACATTAATTTCATCCAGTTAATTTAAATAATGAAAAAAAAACAATTTATTTTATTTAATTAATTCTGGAGATCACATGATTCTAATATTTTAAAAACCTGCCGCTATTATAAATATAACTTTCTTACGAATTCATATTTTTTACTTTTAGGTTTCAATACTTCCAAGTTTCAACAGGGAGACAAAACCAATATTTAAAATAATTTTGTTGGTTTGTAAAAAAAAATTAAATTTTAGTTTTAAATGAAAATATTTTGAATGTCAGCTGACTAATTTAAATTTGCTTTAAAAATTCAAGCACCTTAGACATCTACCTTATAAAAAATTCCCACAAATAATTTTTTGCAACTGTGGAATTTGTGATAAGTGTCTTTTCAAGATAATTTATTTGAATCGATTAAAATTACGGATGAATTATGTATTTGAAACTTTCTTTTTAGAAGCAATTACTGCCGAAGGTGTAATATTGAAAGCTTCAGGTTGATAAATTAAGATCTCTACTTGTGAAAAAATTTAAACATATATACTATTCTTTATATAATATAAATAATAGTGAGGTTAAAAATTAATAAACTAGGCGGAACGTATAACACCTCGACGTCTGTGAATTATTACCTTCGTAAGTATTTTTAAAAAAACAACAACTTTAGGTTGAGTTGTAAAAACCTGAAGTGCAAATTGTTGCATCTTTGGTTGGTAAATTGATATACCTCTAAAAATATATACTTGAAGTTAAGAAATAATAACCCAATTTAGAACATGGAACATCTCACGTTAATAAAACAATAAGCTTTCAAAGTGTCAAAAAATACACTTGAGGTTGATTTATAATAACCGAAAGTGTAAAATGGCTCACCTTAAGTAGATAAATAAATACCTCAACAAAGATATAAATTTACACATGAATAATAACCTAATAGAACAATAGAAAAATAATAACCTAAAGTAGAACTTCGAACACCTAGCGTTCATAAAAAACAACCTATCCGAACGTCGAAAAATACAATTGAGGTTGATCTCTAACTTAATGTGTAAAATGACGCACCTTAAGTTGATCAAAAAAATATAAATACCTCTACATTCATAAAAATATATTTGAGGTTGAATTATAATAACCTGAGGTTGAACATAAAGCACCTCAGTTAATAAAAAATTACCTTTACAACTGCCAAAAAACACACTTGAGATAGATCCAGAATATTTTGAAGTATTAAATGAAACGCCTTAGGTTGTTGAATAAATACTTCCACAGGTTTAAAAAAATAAACTTCAGGTTGATGAGTAATAACCTAAGGTTGTAAACGAAACACCTCAAAGTAGTAAACATCTACCTCTCCACCTATGTAAGATGAAACACCTCATATTGATACATATATACCCGTGGAGGTATTCATTTGCACCCTTTTCAAGACGTATTTAAATAACCTCATTTATACCTTAGGAAAATACCTCACTTATGCCTCAAAATTACCACTATTTTTCCGTAAGGGAAGGACATATTGAACACTGTTTCTAGACCTTGAGTATCCCCTAAAAGTTCGGCTGTGGCAGCTATAAGACTTTTCCAACGTGTCTATTTACCAGAAAATCTGTACTACATCGAACTTAGTCTCTGCAGAACTTTAGTAAAGTTTTAGATGTGCCCATCTTCACTCGCATCCAATCCTGTTTCTGTCTCTGTGGGTTAAAAGAACGAATGACGTCATAGCAACTTTTCCAGGCATTTAACTGATATAACGCCTATTTTTTTGAAGAATAAAAAAAAAGTTTCATATTTGCTTTGGGTTGAATTTAAAACTAGTTAGACCGAACCTACTGAGAATAGTAGGCGAACGAAAGATGTCAAATTTCCATTTATATTCACTGTAGTGATATTAGATATTTTTCAATTAAGATTGATTGATCTGGGCCGGCGAAGGGGGCGAGTGATCCCAAGCTATGGGAGGGGGCACTGAACAAGACCCAGATTTAATACTTAATCGTTGATTTTCTCCTTTTTTGAACACTATGTTTACACGTATTTATTTTTTAATTATAAATTTTTAAATTAACTTTCTATATTGTAAAAATTTCATTATGTAAAAGTTTTATTTAAGCTACACTGCAATATTCCCGAAGAGTTAATGCGAGACAAAAACAGTGAAGGAGTGACCTTAGAGAATAAACGTGTGGACTTCGTCTCTTTTCATTTAGTGTTAGATTCGTTCTTTCTTTAGTTCTAGATTCATTCATTTTTTTTTTCATTTAGTCCTAGATTCATTCTTTCTTTAGTTCTAAATTCATTCATTTTTTTAGTCCTAAATTCATCCTTTTAGTTCCAAATTCATTCTTCTTTTTTTTCCATCAAGTCTTAGATTCATTCTTTCTTTAGTTCTAAATTCATTCATTTTTTTAGTCCTAAATTCATTCTTTTAGTTCCAAATTCATTCTTCTTTTTTTCCATCAAGTCTTAGATTCATTCTTTCTTTAGTTCTAAATTCATTTTTTTAGTCCTAAATTCATTCTTTCTTTAGTTCCAAATTCATTCTTCTTTTTTTTTTCCATTTAGTCTTAGATTCATTCTTTCTTTAGTTCTAAATTCATTCATTTTTTTGTCCTAAATTCATTATTTCTTTAGTTTGAGATTCATTCTTCTTTTTTTTCCATTTAGTCTTAGATTCATTCTTTCTTTAGTTCTAAATTCATTCATTTTTTTTGGTCCTAAATTCATTCTTTCTTGAGTTTGAGATTCATTCTTCTTTTTTTTCCATTTAGTCTTAGATTCATTTTTTCTTTAGTTCTAAATTCATTCATTTTTTTTTCATTTAGTCCTAGATTCATTCTTCCTTTAGTTTTAAATTCATTCATTTTTTTTTTTAATCCTAAATTCATTCTTTCTTTAGTTCTAGATTCATTCTTCTTTTTTTTTCCATTTAGTCTTAGATTCATTCTTTCATTAGTTCTAAATTCATTCATTTTTTTTTCATTTAGTCCTAGATATATATATTTTTTTTTAGATACATTCTTATCTTTTTTCATTCATTCCTATATTCATTCTAGATCCATTCACATGTGAATTACTTTATCATTCACGTGTCTTCTAAGTGTGTAGGTCATGTTAGTTTTATAAAAATAGGCAGGATTCTTTTTTAATGAAACATCATTTTGGAATTTACCTCAGTAATCGGAACATTTTTCTTGTCTCACTTTAATTTACTTTTTAATGAAAGATAAGAAAATAAAGCAAAAATTGTAAACGCTATACCTCGATGTGTCACTCATTTTTTTACAATATTTTTTTTTAATGAAAATTTCCGAAGAACTTCCGCAGAACTCATGGGATATTTAAAAAAGTCATATATTTAATTTCAAAGAAACTATTCGACTGATTTTGTCAAATTTTGGATTGAAGAATTACATTCCTTAAAATGATGTAAAGATTTGTGTAGCTCACAATACAAATTATTTAGACTATTATTGAATAAAAAAATAATAAAAAATTTTTGCACAGAATTTTTTTAGGATTAACAAATTTTATAACCGTTAATCAATTTTATAATTTTTTTAATTCGCTTTGAAATTTCTCGAGCTATGGCGAAATACGCAGAAAGTAAAATTAACATTAAGAAGTGTAAACTTTAGGCCGCTCTCCTGGCCGAACAATTTTGAACATATTTCCCAGATTGCGAATACCCACTATAATTTGGGGGTTAGAAATCATAATCCCTGGATAAAAAGGTAAGTTTTTCATGTCTGTAATTTAAAATATCGTCTGCTCTTATTGACCGTCGCCAATAGCCCATTGTGCAGCTCTAGTGCGACGTAAATTAACAACAACGTCTGCTCTTATTAATATACGTCAGGCAGTGGCGTAGCTAGGTAACCAAGGGCCCTGGGGCAAATTAAAAAATGGGGCCCCACTGCTATGTAAACTGATTAGGTTTTATCAAATAAAAATATGAAATATACAAATACTTTAAAAATGCTAAGCTACTTGAGCTCTTTTTTGTGCACTGTAGGGCTGGTAATAAAAATATTAAACAGTAACAACATAAATTACAATAATACTTGGTGTAGGTTTGGCTAATAAAACGAAATAGAGAAGATTCAAGGGTTTATTATATAAAGGTCGGGCCCACCAACTGACTAAATAACAATTATATTTACAATTTTTTCCTAGCTTTAGTTTTCGCAATAGTATCAATGACTTCGTTTAAATCCAGGCTTGATGCGGTTTTGTTTTCAATTGCTATTAGCGATAAATGTCGGAGTCGAGTTTAGCCCATATTATTTCTTAAATAGTTTTTTATTATTTTTTATTTGTTAAATGACTTTTCAGCTGCTGCAGAAGTGCCAGGAATTGTAAAGAAATCTTTGCCTTAGGAATCTTGGCCTTAGGAATCTTGGCCTTTTTTCTTGAAAATGGGTATCAATACCATATTTTCTTGCAGTTTCACTGTTTGCACTTGAATAATTCGAAATCATTTCTATAAATTTGCAACTTTGCATTGGTCTCTGGTAAAACTTAACTCGCCTCGCCCAAATTGATGTCGCATTTTTGTAAAGTTTTGGATGCATAATTGATGTTGTTCAATACACTGTGCATGAATTCGCAAAGCAACACGAGCTCGAAATTTAGCATTTTTATTTTAATACTCTCTGCTTCACTACGCTCATTTTTATTAGGACTCTTTAGAACTATTTCTGATAACGCTTTGATAATATCAAAATAACGAAGTTTTATTGCAGATATCGTATTGAGCCTACTGGACCATCTAATCGGATTTAGTTTTTTTAGAGTGGTGTCCGATTCGCCAGTGAATTTTGACAGTAGATCCCAACACTGTTCTAAAGTTCTTCGATTTTCATTAAATAAGGTAATAATAAATATTTATTAAAAGTTATGTTTTGCATGAAATTATCTTTAGAAAAACGAATTAGAATTGATTGATATGATTGGAATTGTATGCAAAACTTTTTCAATTCGCTTAAGAAAAATTCGGGATACAGTAAAATTCGCAAAGAACTAAATTTAACATTAAAGGGTTCAAACTTTCACACACACTCCTGAAAAAAACTCCTTCCTACTACTGAGTTGAGTTGTTTCCCTCCTGCTGTTAAGTTGAGTTGCTTCCCTCCTGCTGTTGAGTTGCTACCTTCCTGCTGCCGAGTTGAGTTGACTTGTTTCCCTTCTGCTGATGAGTTTTGTTGAGTTGTTTCAATCCTGCTTATGAGCTGTTTCAATCCTGATTGAGTTGAGATGTTTTCCTCCTGTTTCTGAGTTGAGTTGTTTCCCTCATGCTGCTGAGTTGAGCTGTTTCCCTCCAGCTGATGGGTTGAGTTGTTTGATCCTGTTGCTAAGTTGATTCTCCTGCAGCATATAAGATCACTTTTTGCGTAATCATTTTCGCGTAATCACTTTTTACGAAATCACTTTTTACGTAATAGTTTTTTACGTAAGCTCTTTTTGCGTAATCACTTTTCACGTAATTTTAGTTGTTTCAATCCCGCTTATAAGCTGTTTCAATCCTGATTGAGTTGAGTTGTTTTCCTCCTGTTGCTAAGTTGATCCTCCTGCTGCATATAAGATCATTTTCGCGTAATCATTTTTTTGCGTAATCACTTTTCACGTTATCGCTTTTTGCGCAATCACATTTTGCGTAATCACTTTTCACGTTATCGCTTTTTGCGCAATCACCTTTTACGTAATCGCTTTTTGCGAAAATATTTTCGCGTAATCACTTTTAGCATAATCACTTTTTATGTAATCACTTTTTGCGCAATCGCTTTTAACGTAAGCATTTTTTGCGTAATCACATTTCGCGTAATCACTTTTCACGTTATCACTTTTTGCACAATCACCTTTTACGTAATAACATTTTGCGTAATCGCCTTTTACATAATCACTATTTGCGTAATCATTTTTACGTAATCGCTTTTTGCGTAATCATTTTTACGTAATCGCTTTGCGCAATTATGTTTTAAGTAATCATTTTTTGTAAGCTTAATAATTTTTTCTAAGCAATCATTTTGTAATATTTTTTTCTAAGCAATCATTTTGTAATAATTTTTTCTAAGCAGTAGATATAGGACCATGCATTTTCGCGTATATTTTCGCGATACCTGAGCGAGTTTGAATATTATGGGGTACAAACTACGAAAAAAAGTGCGCTACAAACTACTGTTTTTATTTTTTATCGTACTACTTACTACACTACTTTATTTTAAAAAAAAGTAGCGCGCTACACTACGAACTACGAAAAAAGTGCGCTACAAACTACTGTTTATATTTTTTATCGTACTACTTACGACACTACTTTTTATAAAAAAAAAATAGCGCACTACACTACAAACTACAAAAAAAAGTCCGCTACTTCCGACCACTGGTTACGGCTAGATTATATGTTGAGTCGTGATGGCTCAGGGGATAGAGCGTTCGCCTTTCAATGATGTGAACCAGGCTCGAATCCTGGCGATGGCTGGTCGATACGAATTCAGCATCCGGCTTGAACCGACCACAGTGCTGACGTAAAATATCCTTCGTGGTAGACGGATCATGACTTAGAGTCCCCTTGCTGCCAGGCTAACAGTGGGAGGTTCACGTGTCCACTTCCTCTCCTTGTGATGCAAATGCGGGTTATTCCTATCAAAAAGTCCCCCAAGAAGGCCAGGGGTCTGTCCAGACATTTTGTGAAAGGTCCGTTTTTCGTAAAAATGTGAAAAAATTACTCACATTCTTTCAACCAGGGTCCGCTTTTATGAAATTGTGCAAATAGGGTCCGTTATTCAAAAAAAAACTTTTTCAAGGAGTTTTTGAATTGTAAAGACATACGAGATTATGCTCAATACTGTAAAATTATAATTAATTTTAAAAAATAAACAACAATTGCTGTTTCTAAATTAGCGATGCAACATACAAATATTTGGTATTTAGCCTATACTGCTGAACGCAGAATATGCATTTCAGACGAATAATGGAAGAATCGTCTGCCGGAGACAAAACTTAATTCGTTTACATCCATCTTTCTTGTTTTCTGCCCTGGAAAGGGTTTATTCGATTAACAAAATAATAATGAAGATAAACAAATTTGTGAAGGGTCCGATTAAAAGAAAAATCATTTTGTGAAGGGTCCGTTTTTAAGTTAAAATATTTTGTGAAGGGTCCGTTTTTATGAAAAGATATTTTGTGAAGGGTCCGTTAACGGACCCAAATTTCTTCTAAACAGACCCCTGAAGGCAAATATCTCCCAATACTTGATCCGGGAGTTCCCCTGAATTCTGGATTGGGTTCAAAATGACAAGGCTACGGAGTTGAACATTAGTAGTCGTAAACCCGAAAATTGGATCGGCTGTTTAACGACAGTTATAAAATACAAAATATATTTTATGTTATGTTGCGGTTGTTTTTCATTTTTAGAAATAATTTTTAACAAAATGGCGTATTGTTGCTGTTGTAGTTCATTTACGTCGCACTAGAGCTGCACTATGGGCTATTGGCGACGGTCTGGGAAACATCCCTGAGGTCCGAAGACATGCCATCATAATTTTGATCCTCTGATGGCACCCCCGCTTCGGTAGCCCGACGACCTGCACGCGANATGTTGCGGTTGTCGACGACAATAATTTTTCATTTTTAGAAATAATTTTTAACAAAATGGCGTATTGTTGCTGTTGTAGTTCATTTACGTCGCACTAGAGCTGCACTATGGGCTATTGGCGACGGTCTGGGAAACATCCCTGAGGATGATCCGCAGACATGCCATCATAATTTTGATCCTCTGCAAAGGGGATGGCACCCCCGCTTCGGTAGCCCGACGACCTGCACGCGAAGTCGAGCACTCAACGGTAGCACAGTTTAACGAGGACCAATACTGCACTCCCTCGGTCCCTACGCAGACTGATCCAAGTGGTCACCCACCCGCACACTGACCACAGCCAGTGATTCTTGACTTCGGTGATCTGCTGGGAACCGTGTGTTAACGATCAGTCCACTGCGGGGCCAAAATGGCGTATATTGAATGGAAAATACCTTTAAAATATTATGATAGCATTATGCAATCATCAAAAAAAAGTAATAAGGTATTATATCTCCATTTGATATCATGATGTTCATTCACAAAGACAACTTTGAAGATATTTTTTCAAACTTATGGATAAGTTTAAGAATTTTGTTAACAATCTCTCACTATCTGCAGTAAGTGGTGAACATTCTTTAAGCAAATTGGAAGCTGTAAAAACCTATATTGGAAGCTATAAGGTCTACATTGACACAAGAGAGTCGTAAATTCTTTTGACAATAATTTCTATCGAAAATAAAACCGCCAAAACAATTGATTTTAAAGAATCTATAAAACTGTCTGCGTCTGCTAAAGGACAAAAAGATTTTTCAATGTTTATGCTCATATATTTGAATGTCATAAAATATTATATGCTCGATAAAAATGTTAATTAAAATAGATATTTATTCTAGAATACTGGAAGTGATAAATCTCATAAATGAAAACTAAAGGATTTCTTTTTTAACCTTGAAATCAATAATTGTTATTTATCTTCTTCATATGTTTCTTAAATCTGCATTTAGGAATTATAATTTTCTGGTAGAAATATTGTAATTTTAATTATAAAAAGTAATTTTATACAGTGTTATGACTACACCAACGCACAGTGGGGCAGCGTCAAGGTTTCGTGGCCAAAATTAGTATTTCGATAAAATTTGTTTCAAAATTTGTATTTAGGGGTTTTTATGTGCAGGTAAATTGAATTCATAGTTGAAATTTTGAATTACACTAAAAATCTAAAAATACCCCCCCCCCTTAAAAAAAAGAAAATGGCGGCTGAAATATGTCGAGCAAAAATAAAAAAATAATAGAGAACGTTTAAATAAGTAAATAAAGCAATTAAAATATAATAATTTTCGTAATTTTATATTAAAAATGAAAAGAAAATTATATTTTCCGAAGTAATATTACAAAATAAAGCGAATTAATTACAAAATAAAGCGAATTAATTACAAAATAACGCGGAAACATGAAAAAAAAAACATAATTTTTGCTTTTTCGGTATATTTAGTCCACCTTTGCAATACGGGCAAAATGGGGCAGGGTTTTTCGAAAGAAGAAACATCAAAGAAGACAACAATAAAACGTTAAGGTGGAACTAATTTTCGAAAGTCATTCAAACATTGTAAAATGTCAAATGATAAGATATAAACTATAAGTTTGTCAAGAGTATTAACTAATCCAACCAATTGAAAAATTGTACTATAATTTAACACTAATTACTCTGATAAAAATGTAACACTAAGGTGAAATTCCTATATATATTTCTGAAATAAAAATTTAAAAGTTACATTTAAAACAATTTTTTAAACATATTTTTCATTAAATTGTACTCTCGTCGGTTCAAAAAGTAAATTATAATGTTTGGAATGATTATGGATACTTAATTTGGGCTATATTAAAACTGCCTACACATATTTTAGTTGAAAATTTAATTTTTTACTTTTGCCCAAAGATAATAGTCTTCTGGCCCACAGTGCAGCAAGACAATTTAAAGGGATAAAAAAGTTATTTTTTAAAATTCAGATTCCTTTTCAAAAATTGAGTTAAAGACTCCGTTTTCAGTAAATTAGTGATTTCACTCACTTTTCTCTTACTTTCTACGAATCAAATTTTTATTTAATTGCATTAGCAGCATATCACAAAACTATTCAATAGGCCTGGCTCCTTACTATAGACCTGGGGTTTCCAACTTACATGAGGCCGGGGGCCACAATTAAAAACACAAATCAAATGGCGGGCCGCAACTTTATCAAAATTTTATGTAGGACTCTTTTATGTTTGAAGGAACATTAAATATTACTGTCAGATTTTTACCAAGTTGTACAAAACAAAAGTATTGAATTACAAATTAAAATAAGAAGTAGATTTTTAAAAATATTTAATTGCATATTAAAAAATTCGGGCTACAATAACTTTAATGTGCACCTATGTATTAAACAATTAATGTGCAACAGATATCTAATTGTTAAGATATAAAACTTTAAAAAGGTTGGTATTAAAACTTACATAGTAGCACACAAAATGTTCAATGACGAGATTGAGGTTTGTCTGCTGCAACCACCAGAGAATAGATATTTACATTTTAAATATAAAATTTACAAATGTGTGTGTAAATATTTTCGTTCAAAATGAGTGATTTCAGAAAGTTACATCGGAGAATTTCTTCGAGAAAATTTCTGATACACACATGCTAAATTATATTCATAAAATACAAAAAAATTAAATAAAATAAAAAAACATACACGATTATTTTTGTATTTGAAAAAATATTTTCTTGGATGCAATATCTGAGAAATAATTTTTTTTGCACCGTTGGTATGATAAATTTCACAGAAGCGAAGAAATTAGTTTTTTATTAACGAGAAAAGTATTTTAAACCCATATAGATTTGTTACGAAAATTTTCCGCAAAAGAATGACAACTAATATATTTTAGTTCGCGGGCCACAAAAATGGCTTCGCGGGCCGGATGCGGCCGCCAGTTGGAAACCACTGCTATAGACCTTGCAACAAAAAGTACATTTTTAATACCTCCCTGTAGCACGTTATTACAATTATAAAATTAGAGTAAAAATCTTTGATATTTCTGAAGAGAGGAGGGCACTTTTGGAATACCCTGTATTCCTTTCATGATTAAATAAATAAAATTTGTTACGCGATGGGCGCATGTAAGTATTGAGAAAAAAAATGAGAAAATAAAAAACGGGCCTATGGGCGCCCACGGTAGCCATCGATAGACCGTGGGTGCTAATGCGCGCTCGGTCATAGCTATTTTTTTAAGTTTGCTTATAAAGAAAGCTTAAGAAATAAAAAAATTAAACTTGTGTTCTGAATTTATATAATGTCTCATATGTAGGGCCGGGATAGCCTGGTCGGTAGGGCGCTGGGCCCATATCCAAGAGGTCGTGGGTTCGATTCTCGCCGGCCGAAGACTGCCCGTGTAGTAAATGGTGACTGATGCACGTTAAATCTGTCGAGTCTCAAAGTCCTCCATGTTCCCACAACACTCCATGTACCTCTGGGGGTACTGATCCAGGAGTTTCCTTGTCTTCTGTATTGGTTCAAAATTACAAGGCTACGGAGTTGAACGGAAGTAGTCGTAAACCCATGAAATTGGGTCGGCTGTTCAACGACGGTTATAAAATTAAATAAAATGTCTCATATGTGTGAGCCGCGATGGCTCAGGGGATCGCCTTCCAGTGAGGTGAACCAGGGTTCGATCCCGGCGATGGCTGGTCGAAACTAATTCTGCATCCGGCTTGCACCGACCACAGTGCTGACGTGAAATGTCCTCAGTGGTGGCCGGAGCATGGGTTAGAGTCTTCTAGCCGTCAGGCTAACCGTGGGAGGTTCTCGTGGTCTTCCTCTCCTTGTAACGCAAATGCGGGTTAGTTCCATCAACAAGTCCTGCACCATGGCAAATTTCTCCCAATACTCGATCCAGGAGTTCCCTTGTCTTCCGGATTGGGTTCAAAATTACAAGGCTACGGAGTTGAACATTAGTAGTCGTAAACCCATAAAATTGATTCGGCTGTTCAACGACGGTTATAAAATAAAATGTCCCATATGTATACGCCGGGATAGCCCGGTTGGTAAGGCACTGGGCCCATGTCTAAGAGGGCGTGGGTTCAATCCCCGTCGGCCGAAAACGCCCTGTGTAGTAAATGGTGACCGATGCATGTTAAATCTGTCGAGTCACGACGTCCTCCATAGCAAATCAATACCTCCTGCTGGTACTGATCCAGGAGTTTCCTCGTTTTCTGGATTGGGTTCAAAATTACAAGGAGTTGAACATTAGTAGTCGTAAACCTAAAGTTGGGTCAGCTGTTCAACGACGGTTTTAAAACAAAATGTCTCATATATCCCTTTAATATTAGCCTAGTTTTGAAACTTCGTCAGATATATTATAATAATTACATATATATGAGCAACAATAACACAATAGACCTATACAATAATAAAAAAATAACACCTATGCAAAAGGACGGAAATGAAAAAGCTTGATGGCGCAGCCAGATAGTCATAATCCATTGTATGGGTCGGAACGAAGTTAGTTTATAATAAAAACGTAAGAAATATGAAAATTTATGTTTTGAATATTATAGTGCCCCTCATCTCCCCTTTATATTAACTTATATTGTTTGAACTTGATCTGATATATTACATTAACTATATATATATAACCATATCAAGCCACAGAATTATAGACAAATTCGAGGCCGCACATTGGGGCATGATATGGGCCCACTGTGCAATCTACAGAAAACCACGGAAATTATCTAAAGCAGCTTAAATTGAATTAAATAGCTACATGGTGGCCCTTGTTCACGATATGGTTAGAAATGATGAACTGTTTGTCCCTTGATCCGTGGTTCATTAACGTATTGAACGGATGTTTTTTGTTACTTTGGATCGGCATATTTTAATTTTAGCTGCTCTTCAAATTTTTCCGAACTTTATCTAAAAATAAGCACTCGAATGTGTTGACTTATGAGTTACATAATTAAAACGTGCATGTGTTTAGGAATAACTACAAATAAATCTGAAGATAAAATAGAAGTATAAACAAAAGGCACTAAGAGGAAAATTGCGAGAATCCTGGCCGTCATTAAGCGGCGCTGATGGCAGCAAACGATTTCGGTTCGAGTTGACGTAGCCGGCTTCTGCCTTACTTGCGCGATCGCACTCTTTAATAACTACACGTTTCGTATCGTCTGCTTTTTGTTTGTTTTTTATGGAATAGTGTAACTAGTGCTTTATTTCTTTGGAATATATCTATGAAGCCCACAATGGAATTACTGGAGGTAAATTTTATTTAAATATTGTATCACATATTGAAACAACTCATTGTTAAAAAATGAATATTTTTGTTGTAATTGCAAAGCAAACGATAATTTTGTTGTTTTATAAAGCAAACGATAATAATTTGGGGGATTATGGTTGTTAGAGAATTTTATTTCTGAAGGTCGGAAGGTTGGATTGAACTGGAATTTGTTTCCCTTTTTTTACATCGTTTTTTGATTAATAAGACGTGCCCGGCGGCTTCCGAGATCTAATTGCGGTTTTTCTTTTTATTTTTCTGTTTAAATGGAATGATGGGTGTAATCATTTATCATTTTGATTCCATTAATGAATAAGTTGAGGTTCTAGGAATCAGTTTGATGTTCGAAGTTGCACAATGTTATTTAGCTGTAATTGTGGTAAGTAATAAACGTCTCTTAAGAAGAATATCTCTTTATAATTTAAAATTACAAAACAAAATTTCTTTTAATTTTTCCATAAAATTAATATTTGTTTAAAAGATGTAAATATGAAAGTGAAAAATTAAAAACCCTTAAAAACAAATAAAAAAGGAAATATAAGATTCAAAATCGCATTCTTTTTTTAAAAATATTCCTTTAAAAGAAAAAACTTTTAAAAATTTGAATTTACATTTTTTTTTTCGATCTCCCCTTTAAAATAAATAACTTCCAAAGATTTAAAATTACAATATTTATTTAATTTTCTCTTAACATGAATAATTTTTAAAGATTTGAAACTCTATTAATTTTTCCTAAATATAAATATTTTTAAAAAATATGAAACTGAAAGAGATTAAACCGAATTTTTGAAAAATTTAAATGATTCCCCTAAAAGAAATATTGTTTAAATGTTTCCGTTTGCAAGTTTGTGTTTTCTATTTTCCCTAAAAGTAAATGTCTTTGAAATATTTGAAACAGAAAAACTTTTTTTTTGTTTTTCAAATTTCTCTTAAAATGAATAGTTTTTTAACAGTATGATTTTGCATTTTTATAAATTTTTCTTTCGATTGAATATCATTCAAAATCTGGAATTTGTCAAATTATTTTTTTATTAATTTGCATTAAAAGTAAATTTAGTGATTTTCTGCTTTTTTAGTTTTAACACTATCGCGATGTAAGTCTAGAACTCGAATATAATATTTTATTACTTAGTTATTACTTATTCTACAGCTTTTTAGCATTTAATAAATCAATTTATATTAAAGAAAATAAAATGGTTTTAAAATGTAACGTTTAAGAAATTTGAAGGTTTTCTAGTTTCCACATTTCTTTTTTCTTTCTCATACAGTTAGTAAAATAAAGAAACGGGCACTCTAAATAGCTTTTGATCTAATGATCGGATCTTCACGTTCTTGGAGTCAATCTTAATGGTTCAAGGAGGTGGTTTATTATTTTGTTTTTAACAAAATTTTCGTAAAATCAGTGGAATTATTCCAGAGAAATCGAATTTATAAATATGGCTCATTTAAAATTACACCGATTTCCCACAAATTTTTAATTTTGTCATATAAAATTATATTCTTCAAAATGATATAAAATTTTTTATACCTTATTCGAAATTGGTTCGGCTCATATTTAATAAGATAATGAAAAATCATAAAAATTTACTAAAAGTTATTTTCTGCATGGAATTATCTTTGGGTAAACGATTTTTATAATTGTGTGCAAAACTTTTTCCATTCGCTTAAATAAATCTTGACTTACGGCGAAATACTTACTTACTTACTTATCCTCTACGTGCCTTTGGGCACTTAAGGCCTCTAGCAAATCCCTCCAACGCCTCCTGTCTCTAGCAATAGATCTTGCTTCCTCTCCACATTCTTTTAAATCGCCCAAAAGCATGCGCTGGATGGTAAGTCTGGGTCTTCATCTTGTTCTTTAACCATCAGGGGCCCATGTAAGCGCAACAGATGTAATTTTTTCTTTGGGCATTCTAAGGATATGCCCGAGCCAGCTCCATCTTCGTTTTTTAATTTCATCTTCTATTGTTTTTATTTTAGCTTTCTTTAATAGATTTTGANCTTAAAATAAATTATCTACTGATAGCAAAGGCTATGTATTATCATTTTAATAAATAAGAATTATAAGAACTACATGTAAATAGTTTAAAAGATATATAAAAGGACGAATAGTCGTACTCTTAATTTCTATTATAAAAGTTTTATTAAATTTTTATTTATTTATTTTTTAATTATCTGCCCAGTGCCCCAAAGACACGGTTCCCAGTAGAACACGGAAGTCAAGCATCACTGGCTGCGGTCAGTAAGACGGGGGGTGACCATTTTGATCAGCCTGCGTAGGGACCGAGGGTGTGCAGTATCGGTCCTCGTTTGACTGTTCTACGTTAAAGTGCTAGACTTCGCGCTCAGGTCGTCGGGCTACCAAAGCGGGGGAGCCATCCCCTCTGCAGAGGATCGAAGTTACGATGGCATGGCTTCGGATCATCCTGAGGGTTGTTTTCCCCGACCGTCGCCAATAGCCCATTGTGTAACTCTAGTACCACTTAAATAAAGAGCAACTTACATTATCTGCTGTGGTTGACTATCGCAGAAGCCTCTCGTGTTGAAGGGTTTGCGTTGGCATTCATGCTTGATTTAAGCATTATATAAAAAGAATTATACTGTACTGATTCTCTAAAAAATACAAATAATTCGTATTTAAAAATTTTTATTTAAAATTCAAAACAAAAAAAGTAAAGTTTTATAGATTTAAAAGTCTTCAGCGAATCAATTGATTGCCAAACTGATGACATTCACGCTCTTCGAAAAAGCTTTTTCATGGTGGTAGTGATATAACTACTGCAGTGATGTTTAATTTTATTTTATAACTCTCGTTGAACAGCCGACCCAATTTTGGGTCTGCGACTACTAATGTTCAACTTTATAGCCTTGTAATTTTGAACCCAATCCAGAAGACAACGGAACTCCTGGATCAAATATTCGGAGAAATTTTGCCTTCGGGGAGGAGTTTTTGAATGAACTGATCCGAATTTGGGTTACAAGGAGAAGAAAACCTCCCACGGTTAGCCTGCAAGGGGACTCTCACACATGATCCGTCTACCACTGAGGATATATTAAGTCGGTGCCAGCCTGGCTCGGGTCCTTTTTGTGTATGTTTTAAGTATTTGAGTGAAGTTGTCAAATCATTAAGTACACTTTTCAAAACAATTAAAGGATATTGTATTAAGTAACGGTATAAGCAATTTTTTTTTCTTACATAAAATGGAAGAAGAGAGTAACAAAGGCAAATTTTTCTTATTTTCAAGCTTCGCAGTTTGCAGATTTTGAGTTTGACGTTTAATTTGATTTGGCTTTCACTCTTAACGGAAAAGCATGATCGACATTCAGTAAGCGCGTTGTTTCTATGAGTGTGCGATGTCACATTTAACCGAATCAGAAGCTTGATGAGTTGTTGGTTGGTTGGAGGTGGGCCGAAGCCATTCCCAGAAAGCATGTCACTTTGCGGCTACCTCGTGTCGGAATTTTCTTCTTATTGTCGCGAAAATGTTTGCACTAAAAACCTTTTTTCAATGAAGCAAAAGTATTGCAGTTTCAAACCTTTCATCCTAAAAGGATTACAAATTATTTTCATCATCATAATCAAATTGCCTCGTCCATTAAAATTTCAAGACAAGGTGGATTTTATCTGAGCATACAAGACTTTGCGAAAAGAAACCTTATAATTACCTAGATATAAGATTATCAAAGGATTTTTTTTTTTCACGCTTGAAACCCCTAAGTCAACCTCGATTTAAGGTTTTTACATAAAAGGTTGTTTTCCAAGGTTTTGGATTAAAATAATATGCGTAGAATAGAGCAGATTGTCACAGACCTCTAGAAGGTTTACTCGTAACCTTTTTAGGTTTACATTAAAAGGTTTTTGCAGAGTTAAAATAAATCTTATTTTGTTATGTGAGATTGGAGTTTCACGAAGTGTGATTTCCAGAATCTGGAACGCTTTTTTTGGAGACTGAAAATACAGGCCGAAGATCAGGACAGGGGCGTAGACGTGCAACAACGCCCAATGAAGACTGTTATTTAACGCTTACGGCACGGAGACACCGAAATGTGAATGCCACTCTTCGTCAACAACACCTTCGCTCGCAAATGAGAAGATCAACCCACACCTTCAATATTCTTTAATTGCGTTCAGCATTGTTGGTTAGTTCAATTAAGTATTTAAATGTAAGATAAATCAAATTTGTTAAAACTGTCGGCTGGTTTCCAGCATTAAGTTAGTTAGTTAAGTTAGCAGTTAATTGTTTTCAGCATTGTATTAGTTCAATTAAGTATTTAAATGTAAGTTGAATCAAATTTATTAAAACTAGAAACGAGCAAAAGTTTTTCTACCACATTGAATATAAAAAATAATTGGCAGGTATTCTCTAATGAATGTGCCATGCCTTTAAACTTGAATTTGAAAGGAAAAAAAAGTGACCTACAGAGTCCATGGTCAAATTATTTAGACGCACTATAAGATTTTATGTAAATTCTTAATTATCAGGTGATAACATTATTTTTTTAAGTTGCTGAAACCGGTTTGCACTTGCTTACGTTCGTGTATCAATTGGTTAACATTGCAATGCAATACTTTAAAAAAAATAAATACAAATAGGAAGTGTATAAAATAGCTCCTGAATAACATTTATGTTTAACTATACAAGCATTGCACATAAACTTGTGCAAATCATGTAATTATTAAAACACCACAGTGCGTCTAATAATTTGATCTAATTCTTATAATGTACTAATATAATATCTGATATAAGGAATATTCTGTATTTATATAATATATCGTCTAATTTATATTATATATCGTCTTATTTAGCCGACTGATACGCAAATGTAAACAAGTGCAAACCGGTTTCAGTCGCGTAAAAACTATTAAACTGTATAGTATCACCTGATAATTAAGATTTTACAAAAAATGTTACAGTGCGTCTATTAAGTTGGCCGGGGACTGTGTAAAAAGAAATGATCAATCTAAAGAAAAATAAATCCACAGTTTTGCTTAAAAATAAGTAAATGAAATATGCTCTTACATAGTTTGCTTAAAAATAAGTAAGAAATATGCTTTGGATATTTTTATTCCAAACATATGTATGTCCTTGTAAATGTCGAACCCATGACCCGTCTACCACTGAAGATATTTTTACGTCAGCTGTGTGATCTCTACGAGCCGAGTTGTTGTTGTAGTTCATATACGTCGCACTGGAGCTGCACAATGGGCTATTGGCGACGGTCTGGGAAGCATCCCTGAGGATGAATATGTAAATATTCNATCCTCTGCAGAGGGGATGGCACCAATGGTAGCCCGATGACCTGAATGCGAAGTAGAGCACTTTACGGTAGAACAGTTTAACGAGAACCAATACCACACACCCTCGGTCCCTACGCAGACTAATCCAAGTGGTCACCCACCAGCACACTGACGCAGCCAGTGATGCTTGACTTCGGTGATCTGATGAGAACCGTGTCTTAACGGTCAGTCCACTACGGGACCTCTACGAGCAGAGATCAAAATTCTTATTAATCAGCTACCACAGGGATTCGAACCTGGTTCATCACATTGGGAGGCGAGCGCTCTATCTCCTGAACCACCGGGGCTCAGCATAATACTATTAGCTAAAATTATAATTTTTTACCCATTGGCAAAATGTGGTGTTGTTTTGGCGTGCGCACCTTATTTGGACGTCATCACACTTATCAACTGTATTCAAGAGTAATAGTAAACAGTGCGCATGCGTCGTTATTGCATGCGTTGCTGTGGCGACCGCTGCTATATGATAATTTTTTGTATAATTCTTATTTTCACTTTTAATTTTGTTTTGCATTAAATTGGTGAGCTTATTTTTGAGATATGGGACCAGAGATATCCCATAAATACTTATTGAGTTATGAATAAAAGAGAATTTCATCATTTGAACGATATTTTTGCTTTTATTGTTTTAATTAAAAATCAGGAATTCTAACCTACGGTTCAAACTGGATCGTTTTTAATACTAATTCAGGTGAATATAATAATGGTGAATAAAATAATCAGGTGAATAAAATAAAAATAAAATTAAACAACAACCATTTTGCCAATGGCTAACCTTTGATCTCCTTTTGGAGATCACAATTTTCTTCATTCTTGATAATTTAAAAAAAAAATATTTATGTCCTTGTAAANAGACAACAACCATTTTGCCAATGCGTAACCTTTGATCTCCTTTTGGAGATCACAATTTTCTTCATTCTTGATAATTTAAAAAAAAAATATTTGAAAGGGAATTTTAGTAATATTTTGATCAAAACTTTTAAGCTTTATTCAACAATTGGAATTTGTTTTAAATTAGTTGTATTTGATGAGAAATATTAATAAATGGCTGTTCATTATAAACTAGTAGTGCAATGAAGCAAAGAAAATGTGCATTTGAAAAATGCGAAATAGATTTTTTTTTTTTTTTTTTTGTTAAATTTATTTTCAGTGAAATAATTTTTTTTTTATATTTTCATTTTCCTAAAGAGAGAAAATGTCCCTTTTTTTCAGTACGTTTACATATTTGTAAAAATGAAATTTTTCTTCTTCATTTTTTTATTATTTATTTATTTACTTCGTGTAAATCAAGCGTTAAAAATAATATTTAATTCGGTAGATCCAAAGAAAATTTTTCGTTGAGACTCTCTCATTATAAGTTGTTGATAGAGTCCATGTCAACACTTAAGATAAAAATAAGATCTAAGCAAGTGAAAATTGATTTCATTCTTAAATATATGTGCAGATTTTATTTACGTTATTTTAATTTTTTTAAAGACAATACATTTTAAAACAGTATAAGCTTAAAAACTGAATCGTGCAAACTTACAAGATGACTCTGGTTTGGTTTGTTACACTTGTAACTTGTATGTAAATTTTTAATATCTGACACAAATTATTTTTTAAACTCATGTTTACTCTAGAATATTTCTTTTAACGTGGCAATAGGGTTATGTTTACCTCGATACTTAACATTGTGCTTCTTTTTCTAATATTTTGAAAACGTGATTTTCTGAACAAAAGACAAAATCAACTATTGTTAACTGATTGTCAAAATAAGTGATTTATATAATTTTTACTTGTACTTTAATAATTTGAATTATTGCAATAAATATCTATTGATAGCATTAAATTTTATAAAATTGGTAATTTATTATGGGAAAACTAGTTTTTAATTTGTTTCTATTTCGTGAAAGAGATAAAAATAAAAATTCTATTTTTGCTAATCAATTTCTGGCTAAGTAAAGGAACAAAATATTTACACCTACAAATTATTTAATTTAGACATGATTTCTTTTTTATGACAAAGAGAAATTATTACCAGTTCTTTTTAATCGATATTTGCGTCTGATAATAAGGTATACAAACGTTTGATATAAATTGTCTATTAAACATGGTTAAAATGATTTTTAAAATTCAATAGCAATTTTTGTTGTAGATCTTTTTTAACCCCTCAATTTAAAAGAAAACTCGTGGTTCGTATACGATTCTTAAAATATTTAAAAAGTGGAGCAAAATTACTAAAATTAAATGTATTTTATTCAGTTCATATACACCATTACGCTTAATATTTTCAAATAAATATATCAAATCATGAAATGTGAGGAGTAGAATTGGAAAAGGTTTATAACAGTGGTTACCGGCCCGCGAAGCCTTTTTTTGTGGCCCGTAAACTAAAATATATTAGTTGGCATTTTTTTTTGCGGACAATTTTCGTGTCAAAAAACTCAATACGGGTTTAAAATAGTACTTTTCTTTCATTTAAAAAAACCTATTTTCTTCTTTTCTGTGAAATATAACATACCAACAGTGCAAAAAAATTTATGTCTTAGGTTTTGCACCCAGGAAAATATTTAATCANCCTTTTAGTGTATTTTGTGAATATAATTTAGCATGCGTGTATCAGAAATTTTCTTGAAGAAATTCTCCGATTTAACTTTTTGAAACCATTTATTTTTGACGAAATAATTTACACTTGTAAATTTTGTGACCAGAATTTTTTTTATATGCAATTAAATATTTTTAAAAATCTACTAATCTACTTCTTATTTTAATTTGTAATTCAATACTTTTGTTTAGTACAACTTGATAAAAATCTGACAGTAGGTAATATTAAATGTTCCTTCAAACATAAAAGAGTCCGATATAATATTTTGATAAAGTTGCTGCCCGCCATTTGACTGGTGTTTTTAATTGCGGCCCCCGGTAAGTTTCCGGTGTAAGTTGGAAACCCCTGGTTTATAAGCCTTAATTGTGCATACAATACCTGAGTGCACAATAGCAGTACGCAAAATTTCTGATATCAAATTATACAACCAAATTACCCAGTCAATTAATGTATCACTTTAATGCCTCTTCGAGGTAGTGCACTGAGTTATTCTTAATTTTTCAAAGTGAGGAATAGATTTTACTAATTTAAAATGAAAAGCTAATCAAGAGGCAATTTGTTACTTATTTAAATTGCATTATAAATTTCATTTAAAGTTTAATTCGTGGATCATGCGTTTGAAATTAAATCGATATAGATAAAAACGATTTGTTTTAATGTTGACTTTTAACTTTAATTAATTTTTTTTAAGTATTTATTTCGTTTATTGGTTTGATAGAAAGCGAAATGGCATTTTTTTTCCTCATTTTTTACGGAGCATGACTTTCAATGTTTTTTAAAGATAAAGTTCAAAGATAAATAATGGTGTATAAACGTGCAGAGTTTGATTTACTCTCTAATTTGCTCTTGTTTTGTTTAATTTGGTACTAGTATTTTTTAATTTAATAATTCAAATTTTTAAGATTGCAAAAAATTAATTATTTTTATATAATGTCTGTGAATGCATTGAATTGTATTTGTAGATAATCAAAACGTTAGAATTTTAGTTTTTTCGTCCAATGTTAATAAATTTTAATTTTTCTTTGTTTTAATTTTTTATTTTATAAATGTATAAACTACTGAAATGTTTTACTTTTATAATCGATATGTGTATAAAAATCTATAAATTATATCGATAAATGTAGAAGATTGTTACAGTAATTAAAGATAGTTAAACGAATTAATTTTAATTTTCTTCGCGATTTGTAATCTAATTTTTAGTTTTCTTGTTTCTTTTTGTTCTAAAAGTTTTATTCAATAATATATTATTTTAAAATTTGTGAGATTATATTATTTTTGGTTCTAATAGTCTTTAAAGGCTTGTAATTAATCAGTTTTAATATGATTCTTGATTTATTAAATTCGATTTATAGGGATTTTACTCACTACGACTTTTAAATTATTCAAAAGCTTATGTGGTATGCCACTTTGTTACAGTTAAGCCTCGCCTTAATCGGGAGTGTTCTCCCACTTTCCTTTCACTGTTTACTGAGCTATGACCAAACACGAAAATCTTTTCAAAAACCTCTCTAAAAGTGTATAGACTACAAAATTTTGCGCTTTGATTTCTCGAAAAATTGCAAATTTTGCATCGAATTAGTTTAAAGTTTCTTCACCATATAGTAAATTTACTTTTCCGGGATTAAATCCCGGGATCTTTCTGACTTGAGGTCAGCTCCCTGATCACCATACAACCCGGTCGGCATATCCTTAATGTTACAGCATTGACTTCAAAGACTGGAAATATCATTAGTTTCTGCAAGTCTTTAGGGAAGAAGTGCTAATTTTCAACTTTTATATATTGCAATATATTATTTGACTCTATTTATTATGGTCCCACAGTGGACTGATCTTAAAGACGCGCTTCGCAGTAGAAGTCAAGCATCACTGGCTGCGGTCAGTAAGATGATGGGTGACCACTTGCCTGCTTTGGGACCGAGGGTGTACGGTATCAGCCCTCGTTAAACTGTTCTACAGTAAAGTGTTCAGCTTCGCACACAGGTCCCAAAGCAGGACAGCTCTGTAGAGGATCAAAATTGTGATGGCATGTCTTCGGGTCATCCTCAAGATTATTTCCCAGACCATCACCAATAGCCCATTGTGCAGCTCTAGTGCGACGTAAATAAATAAAGTACAGTAAAACTTGTGTAAGTTGACCACTTGTGGTGCATTGTTTTAGTGGTCAACTTAGACAAGTGGCCAACTTATAGAAGGGGTGGGTCATTGTTTACTTTTTCGCTGTTATAAATTAATTTTTTTTTTTTTACTTGACTTAAAAAATTTATTCAGAAAATATGCAAATGAATATCTTAAGAAATGCGTTTAAACCTGAATGAACTTCAATTTGATACATATAACTCTAATATTTAACTAATTTTTTAAAAAAAAATTATTTCGTTAGTTATGCATGTGAAGCGTTTAATAAATATAATTTCATAAAATATCAGAACACGAGAACATGTAATTTGAAAACTTTAACAAAATAAAATTATTTGATCACTTAAAAATTTATTTACTACCCTTAAAGATCAAAGATCATAAATAAAGGATCAAAGCATATTTCAGAGCATTCATTTATTCAAATGCTCACTATTGCGACTGGAAGAGCAACTTTTCAACTAACATACCTGTTTTCAATGAACAGATGAAAGAAATGGTCAAAAGCTGACCCCTTACAGTTTCCCCTGACGGTCAACTCACAAAAGGGTTTAGATTAGCTTTTTACACTATTTCACCAAATAAGTGAAATTTTAACACACATTGCCAAAATGACAGAAAATTTTCTGAATTTTTTTTTTNATGTTTAGTGTTTTAAAATTGGTTAAGAGAATATTTAGCTTCTACGATTTTAATAACTGAGGCGTGCAGTGAACAATAGACGCATTTTGAGAATGAATATAATTCCTATTTTTAAATATATTGCTAATTAAAATCTTAGGCACGGTTCCCAGTAGAACACCGAAGTCAAGCATCACTGGCTGCGGTCAGTAAGCTGATGGGTGACCACTTGGATCAGCCTGCTTTGGGACCGAGGGTGTACGGTATCGGCCCTCGTTAAACTGTTCTACAGTAAAGTGTTCGCACACAGGTCGTCGGGCTACCAAAGCAGGACCGCTCTGTAGAGGAGCAAAATTGTGATGGCATGTCTTCGGGTCATCACCAATAGCCCATTGTGGAGCTCTAGTGCGACGTAAATAAATAAAGTGCCTTATTATTTTAAACTAATATCAAATTTTTAAATTTAAATCTTAACTTTTTTTACAGAAATGATATCCATATTTATGTTATTTCTAAATAGATCTTAATTATTTACTATAAAAGTCACTTAACAATTCCTAGTAACTTCTGTCAGCTCTAATTATTTTTATTTCTCTTACATTTCAAATGAAATAAAAAAAAATAAAGCATCTTAATTTATAAAAACATTTCGACGTGAATCACCGTCGCAACAAAAAGTCTCTTTGAGTTAATGTTAACATCATTAACCTCGTTGGTTGTGAATGAGGAAAATAATATTTCTTCTAGGGTAGAAGTGATAATTCGTCCCGCCTTGTCTCAATATCTTACTCATTAATCTTTTCATGAGAAAATAAAATTTTACACTGATTCAGCTTCATAGCGACTCTGGAATTGACCTTACTAAGGACCTGGAAATAATCATATCTCCTATTTATTGTGGGCGAAGATAACAGGGATAATATTAATAAATCTTGACTGTCGAAAATAGAAAGGAAACAGTAATTTTGATTTGTTTATAGCGTAAATAAGCAGCACAAGTTCTTATGAATTGGTGGGTATGTAATATTTTCTGGATTGTGCTAAATTTGAGAAATAATATTAACAACTTTTTTAAACAAATTTTTTCAACACTCAAAAGGGCAACTTTCTTAAAGTTAGCAGGAGAGAATAATTTTGAACGTCAAATTTTTTTCATTCTAAATTAGATAAATAATGAAAAATAATAAATATTTAAAATTATTGTTTGCATGAAATTTTCTTTGAGTAAATGGGCTTCATGAGTGCGTGCAATTTTTTTTTAAATTCCCCAAGTTTTAAAGAGATGTTTAAAAACGGAAAAAGTGAAATTAATATTACGGAGACAAAACTTTCCTTTCAAACTTTTCGAAAATTTGCTGATTGCGGCTACTCCCTATAATTTGAAAGTTAAGAATTCAAATATCTAAAACATATATGTTTATTCAGCAAGTATGTTTTTGTGTCTGATTTCGTAACTTGTTTAATAATTAGCACTAAATTAGCATGCTTGAGGTCACCCGCAGAAACCGATAAAATTAACTCTTAGTACGTAAAAATCCGATTATTAAAACCGAAATTATTCAGGGCAATATTTTTTTTGCTCACTTTTTTAAAAATTTTATTTGTTTATTTATTTATTTATTTATTTATTTATTTGAGCAGCGCAGCAAAATAAAATGTAATGTAAAGCAAAAGAATTGTGAAAAAAATCCGATTAAACTGCAATAACTTTGGAACAAATTAGAATTTCTAATTAGTCTTACCCTGAATAGATTTTAAGTACAATCAAAGTGTTTCGAACTCTTTGTATTGGTATATCCTCTACACTTGCATATTCCAATCAAGGTTTATTACTTTTTTATAGTAATTCTTGTCAGTTTCAAATGTTTTATCCCGGATAATTATGCAAGGAATTTTTATTTAGCCACAATGTTTTATTATTCGGACGAATTTTGAGTGACTTTTTAAAAAAAAAACAATAAAAAACAAACAAACATGAATGTCGTTTCTTCTCATAAGAGCCCGTGAGATATTACCTGATTCAAAACTTCATTCGCTTCAAAAAATACAAATATGAAGCAGCAGTCAACATGTTTCTAGATCAGTGGTTACCAACTGGTGGCCCGCGGGCCGCATCCAGCCCTCGAAGCCTTTTTTTGTGACCCGCGAACTATAATATATTAGTTGTCATTTTTTTACGAAAAATTTTCGTAAAAAATCTATATGGGTTTAAAATGCTTTTCTTTCTTTAAAAAAAACCCTAATTTCTTCATTTTTGTGACCCTACCAACGGTGCAAAAGAATTTATTTCTCAAGTTTTGGATCCAAGAAATTATTTATTCAATAAAAATAATCGTGTGTGTTGCTCTTTTCTATTTCGTTTTTTTTTTTTTTTTTTTTTTTTTTTTTTTTTTGTGAATATAATTTAGCATGTGCATATCAAATATTTTCACGAAGAAATTCTCCGATTTAACTTTTTGAAACCACTTATTTTTGGACGAAATTATTTACATTTGTAAATTTTGTAGCCAGAATTTTTTAATATGCAATGAAATATTTTTAAAAACCCACTTCTTATTTTAATTTGTAATTCAATACTTTTGTTTTGCACAACTTGATAAAAATCTGACAGTAATATTTAATGTTCCTTCAATCATAAAATAGTCCTATACAAAATTTTGATAAAATTGCGGCCCTCCATTTGACTGGTGTTTTCAATTGCGGCCCCCGGCCTCATTGAGTTGGAAACCCCTGGTCTACAAGTTTCAAGCTCTTGAAATATTGGCGTCCATCTTTAAGAGTTGCCAGATCCATTAGATATATATATTTTTTTCAGTATTGAACTCATAAGTTCTGAAATAAAACTATAAAACTCTTTCTGGGAAGTCGTAAATTATTTTATTAAAACTTCTAGAATATTAGAGACAACTTTCTCACGATGTTTATTTCTCGACAAGAAAGAGCAATAAGAAGCAGAAGTTGGCGCCAGCTTTCGTCCGTCATCATATCTTCCGTTTTAATCAATTCTTCTTATGATGGATTCCCTCTTAGAAGTGTTTTTGAAAGTTTCCAAGATAAACGAAAGATGTGAGAGTGAATTTTTTTCAGTTGTCGTTCGCGAACTCGTTTCAATTATCACTTGTACGAACTTGACACGATTATATTAAGTGTGTCACTCGTTATTAGAATTTTATTTTTCAAAAAAAGTTTTTCTCTTCGAATTGAAAGTTGCCTCTTTCTGCTGGTCGTTCATAAAACATGGTGCGTAGCGTTTTTTAAAAGTGCTTAAAGGTGCTTTTTTTCATTGGGTGTTTTTAAAAAGTGCTTAATTTTCCCTTTTACAAAATGAGATTTTTCCTTTACCATGCTCATTTTCGCAACGAATAATGCAAAAAGACACAGTTCACATTGTTCTGTTCAACGTTTTCAAAATTAATTCAATCCCAATCTATTTCGGCGTATTGTTAGTCCGTAGCGTATGAAAACGCCATTCGTTTTCATGATTCAAAATTTCATGATTTTTGACAATTGTCAAAAACAATGCCAAGAGATGTTCTTTTTTTCTTCTTTCGACATGACTGTTAAAATAAGATAAAACCGTCAATTGTCAAAAACATTCCAACACTGCCTAATTATGATATTTTTTTAAAAGTGATTAAAAATATTTTTTGAGTGATTAAAAGGTGCTTATTTTTTGTTGAATAATTTGGCTACGCACCCTGTAAAATATTGGCGATCAATTGCTCACTGTAAATGTATGACATAACATGGTGCTTATTTTCGTTTTTTTAAAGTACTTAAAGGTGCTTTTTTTCATTGGGTGTTTTTAAAAAGTGCTTAATTTTCCCTTTTCAAAAATGAGATTTTTTTTCTTCACCATGTCGATTTTCGCCACGTATTATGCGCAGTTTTCACATTGTTCTATTCAACGTTTTCACTACTCATTCAACCACAATCGATTTCGTCATACCGTTTTGTCAGAAACTAGTCACGTAAAGTCTTAGAAAATAATTTTACATTTTGTTATTGTATATGATGCTTAAAAATATTTTTTAGTATTTAAAAGGTGCTTATATTTTGTTAAAAGTTTTGGCTACGCACCCTGCATAAGAACATGTATTTCGTACCCCTTACGGTCGAAAGCTATTTATATGCACATTACTTAGTTAATCTTCATATTAACTAGGTATTTCAGGGTCAGACTTAACCTAATTGAGGCCTGGGGAAAAAACTTCTTTAGGGGAAAAAACTTCTTTGCCTCGTTAATATAGATATATTACATGAAAATTGATTAGAACCTAAAATATCTATAAAGTCCCCTCCTTCCGATGATCACTTGACATATTATTCTGTCCATTTTATTGATTTTCTAACAATTCTATATGCATCATGGCAAATCAGGGGTCTGTTTAGAGGAAATTTGGGTCCGTTTGTTTATCTTCATTAATGTTTTGTTAATCGAATAAACCTTTCCCGGGGGGGGGGGGAAGAAAGACGATGNATCGCTAATTTAGTAGCTGCAATTGCTGTTTATTTTTTGAAATTTAATTTTTTTAATTATAATTTTACAGTGTTGAGCATAATCTTGTATGTCTTAACAATTTAAAAACTCCTTGAAAAAGTTTTTTGCAATAACATGACCCTATTTGCACAAATTCACAAAAGCAGGACCCTGGTTGAAAGAATGTGACTTGACGTTTATTTTATATTCACAAATTGCGAGTAATTTTTTCGCAATTTTAAAAAAACGGACCTTTCACGAAATGTCTGGACAGACCCCTGCAAATATATTTTTCTGATTGTTAACTTTGTCACCTAGCTGCAAAAAATTCAGATTCCTTGCTGACATTAAGGCGGAATTCTTCTAAATTATTTTCGCAATTATGAGGGCACAATTAAGCCAAACAGAAGCCTGTATTTTTGTAAACATATCGAATTTTGAGATAGGTCAAAATACAGGCTTTTGATTGCCCAAATTTTTCCATTGTAATTGCGAAAATTTATCTGAATTCCGCAATTAAGCCATGGATTTACGAAGCATAGATTGTGTTCATACTATAGATTAATGAAGAAGAAGCTAACATAAAACTGATGGATTTTACACTGTATTGATATTTTATTTAAAAAAAAGTTCATTAAAGAATGAAACGTAAAATAAACATTCAATTATCAATGTTTTTTAAGGTTCACTGGCAATGCCCGGTATACCCTAAATCAATGTTTTTTTAAGGTCAAGTATCACTGCTCAATATGCATTTAACCGGTATTTCGAACACTGATGTTTCTCCTAATCTATCCTCAACAGATATTAAAATATCGAATAAATATATAATAATATCAAGGAATAAATTAATATCAAATCGGATATAACAAATATTTGGGACATTCACCAAAGCGACTATGTGATTGCTGATATTCACCGGTAAAAGTCGACATTCTCTTGATTTTCTTAGGCAATTCACGGTAACACTGACACTACTTTATCGCACTTCTTGTGAAGACTGACAATCCTTTTTCAATGGCTATTTACAGAACAAAATGATGATTTCAAATATGATAAGCGGTGGTCGAAAGTAGCTCACTTCAAATAGTGAAATTACTATAGTCGCTACTTTTTTTTCGTAGTTAGTAGTGGCGTGAGCTACTTTTTCAACAAAAAAACAAAAACAAAAAAAAGCAGTGTAGTGAGTTGTAACAAAACAGCAGCAGTTTGTAGCGATTCCTAGAAACTACTTTTGACGATAGTTCAGTAAAGAAACACGGTTCTAACGCAACTAATTTTTCGATGAGTAGGGGAGAGTGGAGTCAATTGTAACATTTTTTACTTAACTATTTTTAACTAACAAGAAATCCAATATATTAATAGTATTAATTGACAGACGAGTAAAGTAGACTATCCTCTACTAGAAAAAAAATACATTATTTTAAATGTTATTATATTAGTTATTAACAATTTTTGACAGTCGTGCACTTGTTACAATTGTCCCCACTTACGGGGTCAATTGTAACAGTTCATAAATTCAACTAAAACATAGTTAATTATACATATAAATTTTGCTTCAATATATTTTTTTATTGATCAAAATAGTAGTGATATTTTAGGAGTAAAAATAATAATGAGCAGAGACCTAAGGTGTTAAATTTTTAACTTTAGGGGGTTAAAGTTTTTTAATTTATGCTGTGAAAGGTGACAAATAAAATAATGCGCATGCAACGTAATATAAATGATATAGGAAACTATTGGTGGTTCTTAGAGAGTTAAGTAATAGTTTGTAAACATAAGATTATTTATCTTTATCTGTTACAATCGTCCCCAAGACGCCATTTCAGCTTCATTTGTTAAAAACAATGCTTGTTAATTAACAAAACTAATTTTTTTTATTGAAATGTTAATAAAGGTGTCCACTTACATATTCGGTTAATAATTTTTATTTGTTTAAACAAAATTACTTTGTTACAATGTAATATTCTAATACCAAAAAATGTACTTACGTAGTGTGAAAACATCTTTTGTGATGTGACTCTTTCAAAAGTACATAAAAATGGTTGCCAGCAGGGGGTACATGTAGATTTATTAAATACACCTTGTGCGCCACCTAGGAACCAAATCTAGAACCCGAAACGCGAAATGTTTGCTCTGTTACAATCGTACCCTGTTACAATTGACCCCACTCTCCCCTACAAATCTTCGCGGTTTCGTCAGTGGATGCAATGAAAATAGCCGTGGCTGCTGCTAAGCGTTAACAGAAATTACGTATTTAAAAATCACGTATGACTAATATTTAAAGTAGCCATTGAGAAAAGCAGATAATCAATCTCTCAGGTCACACTTTAACATGCGAGTGCACACTTTTGAAACATTCATGTAATTTCCAAAGAAGGAAACTTATTTTCGATGTACTTTATTTCTTAGAGGAAATTATTAGCATTAAACAATTAAAAAATTGAAACTATTTGATAATTTCGCATTTCTTAAATTCGCTGTCGAGAAAGACAGAAAAAGTTGAAGATCAAATGTATAAATTCGGAAAAAAACTTTCTTTTGAATAACAACCTGGTTCATGAAAATTTAAATAAATATTTCTTAATTATTCCCTTACATTCAATGTAAGTTCGTCTCCTTATAGTGGTAAGTAATTACTACAACTCCAAAGTAGTTTGCAGTCACTATAAACAAAGTAGTTGTAGTTGATATACATTTGTAACAAAGTAGTTGTAGTTGATATACATTTTGTAACAAAGTAGTTGTAGTTGATATACATTTGTAACAAAGTAGTTGTAGTTGATATACATTTGTAACAAAGTAGTTGTAGTTGATATACATTTGTAACAAAGTAGTTGTAGTTGATATACATTTGTAACAAAGTAGTTGTAGTTGATNTAGTGGTTATCTTCTTAATGTTGGGAACAGGAGATATGTCGAACGGAGAAATTGCACTTGAAGTTGTCGGGGAACATTGAGGTATTTCAGCTGCCTTATCAATTGGCATAACTAGAGCCTGATGTGCTAAACTCCACTAAAAAAAAGTTGGTGTAATTATGGGCACCCTGTAAATGGGGGCCCATATTTACACCAACCCCACCTAAGAAGGATGGCCACTATCACAAGTAACCTAAAAGAGTGCGTGACTAAAGGTGTGCTCCAAAAAGTAGCTTAAGATCTCCGCTTTCCGGATATCACAGTCAAATTATTTTTAACTGAACATAAGTACATGGAAAGAAAACGATTTCACATACCTCTCAAAAGTTTGCAGTCCAGAATAAACACCAATTTACACAATAACTCACGCTGCATCTACACTACTTGAAAAAATGGTTTCAACTGCTCTGTACAATCTTATATTAGCAACTGGCGCCATATACAGTCCTTGCCGCCAGTTTTCAGTACCTCCCATAGCTACCAGGGAGGGGTGCCCATAATTACACCTGTGCCCATTTTTACACCTTCTCTTCTAATCATAATTTTCATCTCTTTTTAACTTCTTTCAGAAACTTTCCCACCTTTCGTAAATTAAAACTTCGGGTAATGGTAATTAAGTTAATTACTCTTAAAGTTAATTAAAGTTTTTTTTTTCCTTCATAAACTACGTTTTTCTTTCTTTCTGAAGATAAAGCAACACCCTTGACGCATAATTAACCCCCCCCCCACACACACACCTCTTTAAACCTAAAGATTAAGGAAATATTGTGTTTTCATTGAGCTTAAAAGTTTTTACCAGCAATGTTAAAAGATAGCTCTTTCTTTTATCAAGCTTAATCATCTTTGAAAATTCCTTCATATTGACTGATCCTTATTGGGTTGGTAATTATGTACGTGAACTGATGAGTTTTTTATATTTGAATAGTTGATGTTCGTAAATAAATAAAAGTTATATGGAAACCGAACTAGAACACCATTTTGATTAAAATATTTACATTTTGGTTTTAAAAAAATGTTTTGAGAGCTTACAAACTCAAACAACAACAAAATTACTAAATTCTTTTGCATTGATTGCTTCAGGTTTTGTTTATGCATTCCAAGGGATGTAAACAAAGTACTCTTTTTAGTAAGCAAAACCCCAATACAAAGTGTACCCTAAGTTAGTTAATTATAATCAAGGAATGAAACTGATATACACAAATACATAAAAAGACAAAATAAGTAATAAATCAAAATGGAAGAGCGCTAAAAGCAGCTAAAACCAAATGTGTCGTACTTTAATTTAGATTTTCACAAAATGTCTGGACAGACCCCTGTAAACAAAATACTCTTTTTAGTAAGCAAAACCCCAATACAAAGTGTACCCTAAGTTAGTTAATTCTAATCAAGGAATGAAACTGATATACACAAATTCATAAAAAGACAAAATAAGAAATAAATCAAAATGGAAAAGCGCTAAAATCAGCTGAAACCAAATGTGTCGTACTTTAATTTAGAAAGTCAGAAATACAATTCTAGCAGAAAACGAAGATTATTTTAAGATATAGTGTGTTAGCAAGACAGCACTTCATCAGGGGACACACTGCCTGCCAACATACAGGAGCCTTTCTGTCGTTAGTCGCTATACCAAAAACTGACTGTGCCCCATGGCCCCAGCCCAAATAATGGATAAACAAATAAGAAAAAGCAATTAGAAAAATTGAAATGTAAATGCAATCAGGGGTCTGACCAGACATTTTGTGAAAGTTCCGTTTTTGTAAAATTGTGAAAAAATTACTCTCAATTTGTGAATAGAAAATAAGCGTCAAGTCACATTCTTTCAACCAGGGTCCTGCTTTTGTGAATTTGTGCAAATAGGGTCCTGTTATTGCAAGAAACTTTTTCAGGGAAATTTTAAATTGTAAAGACATACAAGATTATGCTCAACACTGTAAAATTATAATTAAAAAAATTAAGTTTTAAAAAATAAATAGCAATTGCAGCTACTAAATTAGCGATGCAACATGCAAATATTTGATATTTAGCCTATACTTATACCCAAATTTCTTCTAAACAGACCCCTGAATATGGAAAGTTCGAATCTTGCATTTGAGTATTTACTTTTTTTAGGCAATGATTCTATCGAATTTTTGGTAGTTATTGCTATTGATTTCTCTATAGTTTTTAAATCCGATATTACTTATGCATATTATTATTATTACAATTATTTATGCATTTGAGTAACCCCTTTTTGAGGAATTCCATTCGTGTGATTTCGTCGTCGATCTTTTTCTTTTTTTTTCAACAACGGTTTTCATGATTTTTAATTATTTTTTTATTGTAATGATTATTTACAAAATGCGAGAATATCACCCATATTATCCGAATGAAAAATTATTACATGTTCAATTAAAAAAGTCATAGTTTTTTTAAAATTATTTATTAAATTAGTAATTATTAATAGTTAATTATTAACTATTAATTAAATTAGTAACATATATGATTGTTATTATTCAAAGTATCTTGCGGAAAGATATGAGTGCTAGACAGTTTTGTCGCAGATAGCTCGAAAAGATTCTGCCACGGGGGCCTGTGTTTTCACTTCAGTTCCCAAATATAATTTTAATCTTTTATTTTTCTGGCGCCCGAAGCCTTGAAAAAATACTATTGCCCAAATTTTTCCTTCTCCTTACATCTAGTGACGTGATCAGCATAAAATAAGGCCTACCTGTGATGTGAACTCTTAGGTAGGCGCCAGGTAAGATATTCGATGGACATTTATGGGGTTTTAGTGAGATACCTTTGTGAGAGTTAATCATTAGGATTCCTGTCATGCCGATCAGAGGTGAACTAGTTTAACGAGAAATGGATTTGAGCGACATAAATGTCATAAAAATATTTTCAAATTGATTTTGACAGTCTGTGTGTCTGGAATTCGAATGAAAAAGTTTGTATTGATTTTCTTCGAAATTTATAATACGTTTCTTTTCATGGAATCAGTTGTTTAGAAAAAATGTCTGCGAAAATTACTAATAAATAGAAATTTTTCATTATACACTGGTGTAAAACATGAAGAGAATTTGCAGACTTGGTCGATTATCTCTAGAACTACTGGACCGATTTTAATGAAATTTGATATGTGTACATACATTGATACAATACAAAACAAATAACCATTGTAATACGCACGCATGATCGTGCGTAACACTCGTTGGAGTCAGCTTATATTAATTTTCTTCGAAATTTATAATACGTTTCTTTTCATGGAATCAGTCGTTTAGAGAAAATGTCTGTGAAAATTACTAATAAATAACATTTTTCATTTTAGACTGGTGTAGAAAATTAGGAAAATTTGCAGACCTGGTCGATTATTTCTAGAACTACTGGGCCGATTTTAATGAAATTTGATATGTACATACATTGATACAATACGAAACAAATAACTATTATAATACGCACGCATGATCGTGAGTAACACTCGTTGGAGTCAGCTTGTATTAATTGTCTTCGAAATTTATAATACGTTTCTTTTCATGGAATCAGTCGTTTAGAGAAAATGTCTGTGAAAATTACTAATAAATAACATTTTTCATTTTAGACTGGTGTAGAAAATTAGGAAAATTTGCAGACGTGGTCGATTATTTCTAGAACTACTGGGCCGATTTTAATGAAATTTGATATGTACATACATTGATACAATACAAACCAAATAATCATTCAACAATTGTAATACACACGCATGATCGTGAGTAACACTCGTTGGAGTCGGAAGGTATGAAATCGCCACAGGACAATTCAGGACCATTGCAACGGGAAATAATAAACTGCCTTATTTCAAGTATGAAATCACGCTGCAAGGCCGATATATCTGTAAGAGGGGACCATTTTTTTTTTTGTTTGTTTATTCTGCAACCGCTGTTTCATACCTTCCGACTCCAACGAGTGTTACGCAAGATCTTGAGTGTGTATTACATTTGCTGAATGGTTATTTGTTTTGTATTGTATCAATGTATGCACATATCGAATTTCATTAAAATCGACCCGGTAGTTTTAAAAATAATCGACCAAGTCGAAAAATTCTCTTAATTTCTTATACCAGTGTATAAATGTGTAAAGGAAAAGGATTAAAATTTGAAGAAAAAAATTGTACATTAATATTTGCTTACTATTTGAAATAAAATAATATTGTTATTGGTACATGGGTTACCATTAAGGATTTTCCATAGTTTCTGGAAATATATTTCCTAGTACATTGCTTGTAATTTTGGCTTGACTAAATGCATGGTTTGTAGTTATTTCCTAGTATATTACCAAGTCCGTAATCAAGGTTAATGTATTAACAGAGCTGCCAACTCTGTTGGATTTTCCAATAAACTACTGGTTTTTGACCATTTCATATGGTCTACTATATTAATAAAAATTCTCCTTGTTTTTGTAAATTTTAGAAAATTCCCTAAACGTGCGTTAGTCTTCTTAAAAAGGAACAATCCCTATTGAAATTTTTGCACAGATTATTGATTTCCTTAAAATTTAAATAAGTATTACTAATACACAATGAAACGTGCCTCATTGATATAAATCAATTAAAAACTTTTTTGTTCTAAAATGTTCAGTTTATTTTTTTATTCAAAAATCCCTTTTTAAATTAAGTAAAAAATACATTTTAACTGTACATGAACTAATTAAATGCATGAATGAAAAAATTAATAAATTGATGAATTAAATGCCTATTACCATTCAAAATTATGAGTAAACATAATACATAACATTTGAAGTTTATTTAATGTCAATCATAACTAGAAAATATTGCAATTTTTCTATTTCGATGACTATAAATTAAGAAAAGAAAAAACAGGACTTATAAGCAAATGACCATGTTCTTATGTTTTTCGTAAAATTTCTATTCTAAATATCTCTGCTATCAGGGGTCTGTCCAGACATTTTGTGAAGGGTCCGTTTTTCGTGAAATTGTGAAAAAATTACTCACATTCTTTCAACCAGGGTCCGCTTTCATGAATTTGTGCAAATAGGGTCCGTTATTGCAAAAAAAAAATTTTCAAGGAGTTTTTAAATTGTAAAGATATACAAGATTATGCTCAACACTGTAAAATTATAATTAAAAAAATTAAATTTTAAAAAATAAACTACAATTGCTGCTTCTAAATTAGAGATATAACATACAAATATTTGGTATTTAGCCTATACTGCTGAACGCAGAATATTAATTTCGGACGAATAATGGAAGAATCGTCTGCCGAAGACAAAACTTAATTCGTTTACATCCATCTTTCTTGTTTTCTGCCCTGGAAAGGGTTTATTCGATTAACAAAATAATAATGAAGATAAACAAATTTGTGAAGGGTCCGATTAAAAGAAAAATCATTTTGTGAAGGGTCCGTTTTTAAGTTAAAATATTTTGTGAAGGGTCCGTTTTCAAGTTAAAACACTTTGTGAAGGGTCCGTTAACGGACCCAAATTTCTTCTAAACAGACCCCTGGCTATAGTTCACTACCTATGGGAAAAATATTTCTCAAAACCTTCACTTGTATACTAGAAAGAAAATAAAATGTAATATGCCAATGTTTAAATGTGAAACTGACGTTCGAAAATTCTGAAAATATTTATGCCGAAAAGAAACTATTTTGAGAAGATCTTTGAGTTATTTCTAACGACTAAATTTTAAATGTGTTGACGAAATAAATGTCTTTTATTTATACAATATTTTCTATGTCACAATATCATCTGTATTTGTTTGCTGAAATCCCTTAAGGAAATTAAAGGTATATTTGAGGTATTTTTGTGGTATCGAGTTTGTTTTGAGGTATATATATATGATGTATATTTGAGGTTGCTGAGAAAACAACCATAAAATTTATACCTCATAAAGGTTGTAATTGAGGTGTAGAAAAAATTCACTTCAAATCAACCAGATTGATAAGGTGATTTTCAAGGTATACAGGTTGTTTTTCTGGCACCTATAACAAAAGAAGTATTTATGAGGTATAAAAAAAATTTACCTTATTTCAACTTAAGGGAGTGAGGTATTTATGGAGGTGTATGTAGTCATTTTATTTATACCTAAGCTAATTTTGAGATCGTTTTAAATTCACTTCATATCAACCAAACTGAATTCTAAGGTATACAAGGTTGATACATATATACCTCTGGAGGTATATTTGAGGTTGATTTTCAGGTATTCATTTGTACCCTTTTCAACCTAACGACGTATTTAAATAACAGCCTCCTTTATACCTTTAAAAATGCCTCATTTATGCCTCAAAAATACCTCAATTTTTCCTTAAGGGATCTCTTTCTTTATAGTTTTTTTCCCTCTTTAAGTTAAATTTAGTAACTAAATTTAAATTTGTTGAACAAATCATGATTATAGAGTTAAAACTTCTCTATCTTTTTTAACTCCAAAATCATTTGAGCTAGTTACCCTAAAACTGAATCCAGGAACAATTCCAGCCTCCGATTCTTATAAATCGTTTAAAACTTCAATTTGTATTCTCTTGAAGGGACTTGATTCAAATTATTATTTTTCATTATTTTGTCTTATTTTTGTTTATTTATTTTCGGACTAGCCATTACGCATTGTTACGAAGTAAACTGCTCCCGATTCTTTTTTTCCCCACCCCATCGAAAAGATTTTTTCTTAACGGCAGGCTCTGAACTTATCGTTCTTCTCCATGGAAGATGGCAGAAGTGTTGCTTATTTTTCGTTGCCTGGTGAGCACCTAGTAACCAAAGTCACGGAGACGAGTAACATTACCTACACGCTACACTGCTACAGATACTCGTTCATAGGGTGGGCCACATTCACACACAACAGAGGACAACACAGAGAAAAACATCCATGCCCTGAGTAGGATTCGAACCCGCAACTGTTGGCTTCGCAGTCAGGCAAGCTAACCGCTCGGCCACCTGTTAGACTTACTTTAAAATATAAAGATAACACCAACAAGAGATATTAGCTTAATTTTGCTATTTAACAGGGGTGAATTAACTGGCCTACCAATTAGGTGAACCGGGTTCGAATCCCAACAATGGTTTGTCGATAGAAATTCCATATCCGGCTTGCACTAACCACAGTGCTGACGTGAAATATATTCAGTGGTAGACGGATCATGGGTTAGTCTCCTTGCCGTTAAGCTAACCGTGGGAAGTTCTCGTAGTCTTCCTCTCCATGTAACGCAAATGCGGGTTAGTTCTATCAAACCACGAAGGCAAATTTCTCCTAATACTTGATCCAGGGGTTCCCTTGTCTTCTGGATTGGTTTCAAAATTACTAGTCTACGGAGTTGAACATTAGTAGTCGTAAACCCTAAAATTGGGTCGGCTGTTCAACGACGGTTATAAAATAAAATAAAATAACAGCGTTCCTAAAAGCATTTCCTTCACCGCCCGTTGTGAGCCAGAGAGTTCATTTAGGTTAAGATTCCACAATTTTGAGACTGATGGCAGGTTTGTGGCAATGTAGTCAGTATCGTGTACAAGTCGCCTGTACTTCTCAGTCAAGCTCTANTATATAAATTAATTAAAGTAATGAAATTGTGGTTTTTAAGTTTTAGGGGTGTATAAAAAATGGGGGGCGCTGAAAAATAATTGATTTTCAAAGGGGGCGGTAAAAGAAATAAGTTTGATAATCACTGCTTTAAACCATCGAATGCGGTCCCCAAATAGTTTAGAAAGTCGTGTAAATATTCTAATAAGGAAATTAGAAATTACTTTTTATTAGCTTTCGTAATAAAACAAAAAATATTCGAAACTCGAGTTTCGTAACAATTGTTACGAAACTCGAGTTTCGAATTTTGCAAACTCATCTGGCTTATTTTATTATTATGCAAGCTTATTTAACTTATTTTATTATTGTGCAAGCTTATTTGGAAACTTCAAACTTTACGGTTAATATAAACTTGTTAAAACGCATCTTAAAGCTATCTGAAACCATGTGTCTATTTCGTTTATTATAATTTCGCCTTGGACGTACTTGTAGCATAAATGATCAGCAGTGTAAATCGGAATAAGAAAAGTTTAATTACGAACCAATGCGCAAATTCATCAGGAAAATTGCGTGTCACTAAAATCAGTCGTTTTATATAAATCGTAATTCAGCAGCTATATAAAGCAAAGGAGGAAAATGCTTCTTTGTTTGTGTGCATAAACTAGGGCTAATACGTTTACAAAATATCTTATCTGAAATTATAGTTAGATACAGGAATGACAGATTTATCATGGAATACGTCTTCACAACCATAATTAAGATACTAAATTGATTGCTGCCATATAGTAAAAAGATATAAACACTGATATAAATTGCTTCCTATAAACATCCCTTACGAAAGTTATAGAGTACATGAAAATCGCTTTTTTTTTCATTAAAAATAAATAATCACCGTTGCTGATGGTGATTGATTTTAATTTGACCGATTATAAATCGTTTTAAATCCTATCTCTTCTTAAATTCTTGGTGAAATTGTAATAATTTTTGCACCGCGTGTAATTATTTGGAAAAATATTTTGCTAAAAATTTATTGCATTTCATGTCAGATTATGAACAAATTATTTAGTTTATAACTGATTTGAGTGGGTTTTTTTTTCTTTCAGGATCACCATGTGGTGTTACCGGAAGAAGTTGAAGATGGTAAGATCTAATTTACGCATTTTGAATTATTGTATAGAACAAGTCTTTATGTATACTGTCACCAAAAAAAAAAATAATAATAATATTTTTTGCAGTGACAACAAAAATCAGAAAATTTAAAAGCATGCCATTCTAATTTTAACGTAAACTATTTCCATTTAGATGTGCCTTAAATAAAGTACAGGACAAGAAAAAGGTCATTTTTTACAAATTTAAATCCAAAGATTTTAATTCGTTTTCCTTCATTTTTTTCCTTCCATTTTTTAAGCCCTTTCTTCAGTTTTTTCTTCATTTTTTTTATAACTTTTTCTTCATTTTTTTCTCCCTTTCTTCATTTTTTCAAAACATTTCTTCATTTTTTAAATCCTTTGTTCATTTTTTTCACTTTTTCTTCATTTTTTTAACCCCTTCTCGTTTTTTTTCTTTTTTCTTCATTTTTTTTTTACCCTTTCAACATTTTTTTTAAACCTTTCTTCATTTTTTTCTTTTTTCTTCCATTCTTTTTTACTCTTGGGTTTTATACGTTTTACGAGAAAAGCTTCGGTATGGGAGGGCGCAAAAAGAAACACAAAATTATAATGGACAATTACAGTCAAAATTTTTTTTAATTTTAATGCATTAAGAATCCCTCAAAACTCCCAGAAAACATTTTATTACTTTTCTAAGAAGGCTATTTATTTAGTTATTTTCAATCAAAAAACGCTTACTTTCGTTTTCGCCTGAAACGGGGAGTCACGTGATTATTCACGGACTGACGTCACACGTGTCCATCTGCCGTTCACTTACAATAGCTGTGCTGCGAAAACCAATACGTTCTTGCTTTCGTTTAAATTTTCTAATTAAATCCAACCATTTTAGATGGTCTAAAGCTATCTGTATAAAAATTTGCGCCTTAATATCGCTTAATAAAAATGTGGATTTGATATAACGTATTTTTATAATGTTAAATTTTAGTGGTACCCACAGAAACATTGTTAATATATGACGAAATTTTCTAGCTCGGAATATTTAAGATTTTTTAGTTCAATAAAAAAAGTGCATGGTATTGCTTATAAATGATGCGTTATAAAAACAAAATAACTTCGTTTTTTCATTTTTAAACTATGATCTTAATTTTAATGTGTACTTCAAGTTCATTTGGAAGATTTATTTTCATCTTAAGTGAAAGAAATGTTGGATCAATTTCTTATGTAGAATAAATAGTTTTAGATTTTAAAATGTAGGACAGCTTAAGTTATTGATAATTTTTATCTATTTATTCTAGCGTGAATTCAAAGCATGTAATTGTATTCATAGCAGTAGCCTCTTAAAAAACTTGTGATCCCAGCAAAACTTTAAATTCATATATATTG
>NC_092212.1:84028251-84043171 GCF_043381705.1 Parasteatoda tepidariorum | reverse complement strand
TAGAAACATTTATTGTTGTAGCTGTTTATTGCTTCAATTTACTGCCATTGATTTTTTTTTTTTTTTTAAATTTATTTCGGTGATAGGTAGTTTAATAATATAGATACTATGATAATAAGTTTCTTCACCTCCCACAGAAGCGGAAGAGCACTGAAATGTAATCAAAGATTTTATAGGAAGCATATTTTTAAACCGTAGTCGGAAGTAGCGCACTTCAAGTGAAACTACTGTAGTCGCTACTATTTTTTCGTAGTTTGTAGTGTTCTGTGCTACTTTTTTAAAAACGTAGTGTAGTGTGTAGTGTGATTAAAAAAAGAACAGTAGTTTGTAGCGATTCCTGGCAACTACTTTTAACGTTAGTTTAGAAAAGAAACACCGTTCCAAAGCAACAAATTTTTCGAATTGGATGAGGAAAAAATCTTCGCGGGTTCGTCAATGGATGCAATGAAAATGATCGTGGCTACAGCTAAACGTTAATAGAAATTACGTGTTTTAAAATAATGTATAACTAATATTTTAACTAGCCAACTTACGAAAAATAGTTAATTAATCACTTAGATCACACTTTCACATGCACACTTTTTAAACATTGATGTATTTTCCAAGGAAGGGAGCGCATTTTCGATGTACTTTATTTCGTGGAGGAAATTATTAGCATTAAACAATTAAAAAATTACAAGTACTTGATAATTTTGCATTTCTTAAATATTCGCTATCAAAAAAGGCATAAAAAATTAAAGATCAAATGAACAAATTCGAGAATTTTTTTTTTTTTGGAATAGCAAATGGCTCATGTAAACATGAACAAATATTTCTTAATTATTCCCTTTTATTCAATGAAATTCAATTTCTTATTCAAAACCATTTTGAACATAGGTGTAAATTAAGTACTCCAGCGAAGTTCGTCTCCCTCAGGGTGCGTAGCGTTTTTTAAAAGCCCTTAAAGGTGCTTTTTTCATTGGGTGTTTTTAAAAAGTGCTTCCTTTCCCCTTTTTCAAAATGAGATTTTTCCTTTACTATGTTGATTTTCGCTTCGAATTATGTAAAAATAACAGTTCACATTGTTCTATGGAACGTTTTCATAATTAATTCAGTCCCAATCTATTTCGGCGTATAGTCAGTCCGTAGCGTATGAAAATGCCATTCGTTTTGCATGATTCAAAATTTCATGATTTTTGACAATTGTCAAAAACAATACCATAATTTTTTTTTTTTTTTTTTTATTGAGATGACGGTCAAAACAAGATAATACCGTCGATTGTCAAAAACTTTCAAACCCTGCGTAATTATGATATTTTTTTAAAGTATTTAAAAATATTTTTTGATTGCTTGAAAAGTGCTTAAAAGGTGCTTATTTTTTGTTGAATAATTTATCTACCTGTCCCTAATGTAGTGACTACAATTCCAAAGTAGTTTGTAGTTACTACATTTTTTTTAAAGAAAAGAAATCGTAGCTAACTACAATTGAATAAAAGTAGTTTTATTAAACTACGAAAATAATGTGGAAGTTCCGACTACTGTCTCTAGATACTTTATTTTTTTTTAAAAAGTACTACCATTTACCAAAATACAAATATAGTGAGACTGAATTACCATTGCTAGACTAAAATACTAAATCAATATAGCATTAAATAAGTGAGTTAAGTGATCTCTGATTCTGAAAATGGCGCAGAATGGCAATATGGAGACACACACAGTTATTCAAATACATACAAACATATATTCAAGTTCAAATACATTTTTTCTTTGAACTTGTAGTCGATGACACTCGACGTTAATACAGTTTTTTTTTTCCAAATATTCATTCATCAATTAAATTTAATTAATAAATTTCAGTTTTATATGGGAGAAAATCATTTTAGTTGACCTAAGTAGTAATTAACTTTGATTTTTTTGAAGTTATACTTCTTATGCGACTTCCAACAAGGTTGCGTTAAACGTTTAACGCTACATTTTTATTGGCCGGGAAATCACGTGGTAGGATCCAGTTTTCCCTCATTCATTTCNTTAATTGGAGTATGAGACAATTACAATAACTAATAGTCTGCATTGAAGTAATAAAATACCGATTTTTCTATATATTGAAATATTTTTTTATCTCTCACAGGACCTTCTATGGGCCGAAGCGAATGTGTTGCCCCCTAAAATTATTCCTCATAAGGCATACATCCCACTAGTTTATTTCAAGATTGCCGAGTCACACTTCCCTAGTTTCCCTTGTAAGTGATCTCTGATTCTGAAAATGGCGCAGAATGTCAATATGGAGACACACACAGTTATTCAAATACATACAAATATATATTCAAGTTCTAAATACATTTTTTTTTTGAACTTGTAGTGGATGACACTAGACGTTAATACAGTTTTTTTTCCCCAAATATTCATTCATGAATTAAATTTTATTAATTAATATTAGTTTTATATGGGAGAAAAATTTTTAATTATTTAATAAAAAGTAACTAAAATGAAAATTTTCTTAGTTGACCTGAGTAGAAATTGACTTTTTTTTTCTTCTTGTTTTTATTGCCAAATACTACAGTCAAACCCCGCTATAGTGAAACTTCAAGGGACCGAAATTTCGGTTCACTATAACCGGGAGTTCACTATATCCGTTGCGCAGGCAATTTCACTAATGGTTCCCAAACTCCTCCCTTTTATTGCATTATATTCAAATAAATGACTGAAAAATATTGTGTAGTAGCAAAAAATGTGTTATTTTTCATCACTCTTCGTCTTGCGTACAAATAAAAATTAGTAATCTTTAGCTGATGAGCAATCCTCAACATCAGATATGGAAACACTTCCCGACTCTCAGATAATTTTTCCAGAATTTCTGTTATTACGCTTTTTAAACCTGTCTAACCTGCCATTCGAGCACATAAAAGTAGTTTCTATTGATGGTTTTAAAAATCGGTATATGTATTTATTTTGAAGTAGAAATTTCAAAATTATTTCAAAGAAAATGGGGGAGGGAATCAGTCGAAGACAGAAAAAAGTTCATTATATCCAACTTCCTCACTTTTTTGGTTCACTATATCCACTAAAAATAACATTATACGTGTATAGCAAGGCACGGGACCGAGCATTTCGTTCACTATATCCGGGGTTCACTATAAGCCGTGTTCACTATATCGGGGTTTGACTGTATTAACAATATTATGTTGCTGCCAGTCTCAAGAGAGCTATTTTCAACCTTTTCAGAATATAATTTTCAAACAGTTTTGGTCATAATAAGGGAAAGGGGAATCATTCTTCTTTAAATTTTTTTTTTCATACGTCAGATAAAATCCTGTACGTGTGTGAATGTGTTTTTCTTCTGAATTTCATAAGTGAGCATCTGTTACACACCATTTCATAGTATGCTCTCTCTATAAACTAAAATGACAACTCCCATCAGTATTTGAATATTAATAGATTAATATCAACCGAAACAAATTCGTGTAATTTGCATGCGTCTATTGTTCACTGCGTTTTTCTCGAAAAGCAAGGACTTCAAGTCGAAACGAATACCCCCATATAACTTACGAACAATGAAGGTATTCATGATTCTTTTCCCCTTTCCCGAAAGATATTTCATTCTAAATCACGATGTTCGTGATCTTTATAGTAGCTTAAATTGCTACCAAATATGACTAGCCTGTTATCTAGTAGTCAAATTATGATAAAAGTCACTACATAACATTTTACCGTTCAAGAACCTGGGAAATAAGCTACCGCCAATAAGAAAGCACTAAACATAGATTTAGTAATATTTATTTACTAGTCACTAATAAATTATTACTTTACTTAGCAGTATCTTTTCGCAATAAAAATGCACCTTCACATGAACCCTTCACTTTTTCTTAGTAATGGTGCACTAATAGCATTAGGGAATAAATATTTTGTTCTTATTATACAAGTACTTAATATTACTTGAGTCTATTGTGGGAATTTCAAGTCTGAAATTAGCTTTGTTGCAATCTGCATGATATTTTTAGTTTAGTTTATTTTATGTATGAATAATTCAGAGGTCTGTCCAGGTCAAATTTACTACCGTTAAGCGGTACATTCACAAATTCAACTTTAGGAAATTTCACAAAATACTTTTTCATAAAATTTTACTTTTGTATCCCGTAAAAAACGATAAATCCGTATTTTTACCATATTTTTTGTGGATTTTTTAATATAATTTTTGATTTTCACAAGTTATGCCTAAATTTTCACAAAATAGGTACCTCTCAGAAAAACCTAGACGGACCCCTGAATATACAAGTTTATAAAGAACATATATGTTTATATACATGCATTGTCTGCCTCATTTAAAAATTATACTTAAGACAGCAAACATATGGCCTTTTCGTAACTCATCATAACCTGAAATGTATTGCCTTCTTTATTTCTACCACTCCCTACGTAGCAGAGAAGTGGGGGCACTTAGTATTCACTCGAGTGAATTTTAAAAATTCCTGTTCAGGAATAAATTGTTCAGTTACATAAAATTGTAACTCGTAGAGAGAAACTGATTGTCTAATAACCGTTCAAAAAGAAAAAAAATATTAATCAAAATTGTTCCTCACTGCAATATAATTCAGCATTTTTTCATCCCTCTATTTTTTATTCAATAACTGTTGAAGTAAACGTAATTGCTTATAACGTAATATGTTTTATTAGACGCTTGAGGTTTGTTTTTTTTTCAATTTACGATAACATTCGTTACGTCGAACTTTTTCCTTGTACGATAGTAGCACGATATCTGCCTTTTTTTTATTTTGAAAAATAGGTTTCATTATTTATCTACCAATTGCAAAGAAAAAGTACAAATAAAAATAAGTGCAATTGCCTCTCGATAAGGACGGGATAGCCTGGTTGGTAGAGCACTAGGCACAAGTCCAAGAGGACGTGAGTTTCATCCCTGCCGGCCGAAGATTCCTAGTGTAGTAAATGGTGACTAATTCACGTTAAATCTGTCAGGTCACAAAGTTCTCCATGTTCTTGTAACAAATTATACCTCTGGGGGTACTGATCCAGGAGTTCCCTTGTCTTCTGGATTGGTTCAAATTTGCAAGGCTACGGAGTTGAACATGGGTAGCCGTAAACTGAAAATTTGGACAGCTGTTCAACGACGGTTAAAAATAAAATAAAATAAAATAGCTATGGTGGCTCAGGGATAGAGCGTTCGCCTTCCAATTGGGTGACCCGGGTTCGAATCCCAGCGATGGCTGGTCGATACGAATTCCGCATCAGGCTTGCACCAACCACAGTGCTGACATAAAATATTCTCAGTGGTAGATTCATGGGTTAGAATCTCCTTGCCGTCAAGCTAACAGTGGGAATTTCTCGAGGTTTTCCTCTCCATGTAACGCAAATTCGGGTTAGTTCCATCAAAATGTCCTCCACGAAGGCAAATGTCTCCCCATACTTGATCCAAAAGTTCTCTTGTCTACTAGATTAGGATTAGAATTACATGACTGCAGAGTTAAACATTAGTTGCCGCAAACCCAAAAAATTAAGTCGGCTGTTTAACGACTGTTAAAAAATTAAATAAAACTGACTATCGTTATTTTATTAAAAAATTAGACACATACTTCTCTTTTTTGTTAATCCTGTAATCACACGATTTCTAAATTTTAAATTTGATAGTGTAAATTTTACTGAGAAAAAATAATAACATAATTAGATGTAATGGGTGGCTTATTTTTTTTAGTAAATAATTGGAAATGTACTAATGCATTATCATTTGAGTTATTTCGAATTTCGTTCGGTGCCTCCTCATTTTTCCTTGAGAAATTACATTTTTGAACCAGAAAGATTTACAAAAACAATTTTTATTGTTTTTGTAAATAAAAAGTGTAATAAAAATAATTGTAAAACAGGTTACGGAATCCTAAATAATCTACCTTCTTACGGCGGAACCCCAACTCAATAAATAAAGTTAAAGTAATTTAAGGTCAACTACAAAAGACCGTTTTTAAAATATTTAATTAGAGGAAGTCTTAATAAAATCTTAGAAAAAAGTTTTATTAATGACAATTAAAATTGTAGTTCTTGTACTATATCTAGTCTAGTTATGAATTTGTGTTTGGTGTACTATGTTAGTGTGAATGTGGGTGGATGTTGACTATCATATAGTCACTTTGGTAAATGTACAAGGTCTAGTTAAGTGCCACTGGCCGGTATACATTTGCCCGGTATGCCCTACCGGGCAAATTTAAGGTCAAGTGACCGATACTCTGAACACTGATGTGTCTCCTAATCTATCCTCAGCAGATATTAAAATATCGAATAAATATAATAATATCAAATCTAATATAGCAAATATTTTGGACATTCACCAAAGCGACTAAGTGATTGTTGACATTCACCGGTGAAAGTCGACATTCTCTTGATTTTGGCCATTCAGGGTAATGTATATATACCTAAGCTGAAAATGAATAAAATAAGCCGAATAATGGTTTACTTCAAAATGATAACTTAAAATAAACACTATAAACGCTGTAAGTGATTATTAGTGAAACATATTCCTTAATTAAATAATTTAGTTATTTTACTTTGATTTGAAAAGCACGATAAGGAAATACCAATGCAATATTTTCTAAATGCTTGTTATTTTTCATAATTTGCTCATTTCTTTCCAAAATTATTTGATAATAATTCATAATAATTCAAAAATAATTTCATAAAAGCAACCGAAAGACTAAATAAATTATGAATTGCAGGTTGAATCTGAAATGTTTTAAAATTCTTCACTGGTTATGAAAAGTACTAACTTGCGGAACCCCTTTAACTCTTCCACAGAACCCTAGGATTCTGAGGCACACCATTTAAGTTGTTGTTGTTGTTAGTGTTGTTAATCTACGTCGCACTAGAGCTGCACAATGGGCTATCGGCGACGGTCTGGGAAACATCCCGGAGGATGATCCGAAGACATGCCATCACAATTTAGGACCAATACCGCACACCCTCGGTCCCTGCGCAGACTGATCCAAGTGGTCACCCACCCGCACACTGACCGTAGCCAGTGATGCTTGACTTTGGTGATCTGCTGGGAACCGTGTCTTAACGATCAGTCCACTGCGGGATCACACCATTTAAGAACCGCTGCTCTAAAAAGCTGATGAACTATAAAAATGAGTAATATAAATAGGTTTTATATTACTAATATCATAAAAAGGTTTTAATAATATTATAATAGATTAATATTATGATAGATTAATATAATAAAAAGTAATAATAATATTTTAATACAGTCGGACTTCTGTTTAACGAACTTCCATTTTGAGAATTTCTCTAATTTGCGATTTTTTTCGAGGAACCAAGAACATTGTTGAAATTTCTTCTTAAAATAACTTCCAAATAGCGAAGTGAATTTTCTATTTAACGAACTTTTTTTTGGAGATTCACTTTCCTCATTTCCCAAAATATTTCAGAACATTTCAAACTTGTAAACGCATTTTATGGAGGATATTGATAATTCGAAACCACTTAACTCTTAGAAAAAACAGTAAAATCCCCTTTCCTTTTTTATAAATTTTTTTTATTCCATTTCAAACGAAAAACTCAAGACAAAATGTAATGTATGTTTAAAATTTTATAATAAATGCAGATATAATTTTATACATAAACTTAGCTTTTTTTTTTTAGTTGAAAATGTATGTAGCATGATAGTGTAACACTGGGAAATGTTTTGTTCTATTCTTGCTTTCCATGCAGATTTCTTTTATGGTTAAGATTTATAAAATAAATAGTAAATAATAGTTTACAAGATAACGGGGTATCAATTGCTATTTAAAGTATGTCTAGNGGCACTCCACCGATCACAATTGTTGTTACACTATGAATTGTTATTACACAAATGTTATTACGCTATGAAGCATATGTAACAATTAAATTAAAATTCACAAAAAAAACAAACAAAATAATAAACAATTATTAATTAAAAAATGACAATTAATGCTAAAAAACAATTAATAACCATAAAAAACAATTTAACAATAAATAATCAGCAAAAAAAAATCAACAGTTTTGCTTAAACTATAACTTATATTAGGTAGTAAGATATTAGTAATATCTTACTACCTAATATAAGTTATTTGTCATCTAATCTGCAACAACAGAAGTCACACTGATGTTACTTTAAGTTGAATTACGCGTATAACTGAGACATTGCAAAATGTATTTTTTTTCTCTATGTAAATAAAGAGTTTTGAGTTGATAGTATTTAGTATTATTATTATCCCAATAATCATGAAGTCAAAATTATTTGACGGCACGTCTGTGACTTCATTAAACAATTTTTTAGAAAAAAATGGCACGTTGGTGTATAAAGGTTCGCCACCCCTGGTGTAGGGTTTATGAATTTAAAATCTAATTTGTGTTGTTTAAGTACTTCAAAAGGTGATTTTCGATTTAACAAATTTTCCATACAACGAACTTATTATCGGAACTTAGCAACTTCGTTAAGTAGAGGTCCGACTGTATATATTTATATTATAATAGGTATAAATAGGTAAATATAGTAAGGAAAAACAAATAGGTTTCGTAACACATTTCTTATTTTCATTCCTTAGTCCCTCCTCGCGGTTCGAGGGGCCCCCTTTTCAAATTCGTGGCTATTTTCTTATCGCGACAGCTACTTTACCCAATCTTAGCCTCCCTAATAAAACAAGCGCATTTCCTCCGCTTGTATTTGCAGAATCTTAGGGAACACCTTGATTAATATCAGGTAATTTATCTAGCAATCACGCCCTCGTCGGAGTTTCTCAGTCCCTAGTAGTCAATAAATCACTCCTTCCTGCAAAGCAAACATTTGCAAGCAGTTTATCTGTTTTACAAAATGAGGCACGTGTTTCCGATGACAGGCTTGATTTGTATCATCCTGTTCAATGTATCCCAGAAATGTTTGCATCTTCCGCGACGCGGCGTCTAAAAATACAGGCCGCTGTCTGCCGAGATCGCCGTGCTGTTCAGGGTGCGTCAGCGATTGCATCCTGTTTATTCTGCTGCTGCACTTCATTAGTTACTGCTGGATGGGAGGAAATTAAAGAGGAAGCTTCCTCAAATGGTGTGCTAGGATCTGAAGGAGCGATTATTTTATAGTTTCAGATGAGGAAAACTAACCCTTCTTGCTAGGGGTGGTAGGGATGGGAGGAAGAGAGCTACAAAAGAAAACAAAAACAAAAAACTCTTAGTTTTTGAAAGCCACAATGAATTTAGTTTATATATAGAGGTAAAAAAGGTAGAGAAACGTGGAAAATTACAGAATTATGAAACAAGAGAAAAAGAAAATTATTTAAAAAAAAATTAATAACAATCCGGAAAATAATAAATAAAAAACATTTATATCTAATCTCCTCATCAATTCACACGATAATATTCGCAAAAAGGAGTGCTTACTAATATTGTATCAATATAGCCAAAGCAAAATGTATCAACACAATAGTATGAGGAACACTAAAAAAAAAAAATAATAATAATTTTAAAAAAAAATTATAACAAAATTTGTCACGTAAAAACAGAAAATTTGCGGATATAATCGTGTGAACTGATTAAGAGATCATATCTTTTTCCCCCCCCCCCTCGCATTTTTATATATTTTTTTTTTAATATATACTTTTTTTTCTTCTCTTTGTTTCCATTGCTTTTATTATTACCAAATCTTGAAACAGTTTCTCGATTTGTTTTTTGGATAAATAAATATTACTACATATCTATCTATCTATATTATATAAAACGCTAATACGTACGTATGTATGTATGTATCAATAAAACCGATGATATTTCTTTTCTCGCGCTGGCAANAGGAGTGCTTACTAATATTGTATCAGTATAGCCAAAGCAAAATATATCTATACAATAGTATGAGGAACACTTAAAAAAAAAGTTATAACAAAACTGTAACGTAAAAACAGAAAATTTGCAGATATAATCGTGTGAGCTAATTAAGAGATCATATCTTCCCCCCCCCCAGATTTTTATAATTTTTCTTTAATACAGTCAAACCCCGCTATAGTGAACCTTTAAGGGACCGAAATTTCGGTTCACTATAACCGGGTGTTCACTATATCCGTTACGCAGATAATTTACCTAATGGTTCCCAAACTCCTCCCTTTTATTGCACATTATTCAAATAAATGACTGAAAAATATTATGTTGTTGCAAAAAATGTGTAATTTTTCATTACTCTTCGTCTTGCGTACAAAAAAAATGAGTAATCTTTAGCTGATGAGCAATCCTCAACATCAGTTATGGAAACACTTCCCGACTCTCAGATAATTTTTCCTGAATTTCTGTTATTCCGTTTTTTAAACCTGTCTAACCAGCCATTCGAGCACATGAAAGTAGTCTCATAATAACATTTAGCAAATTCATCCCCATTTGCCTAGATACAGGAAAATTGCGACTTCTTCGAATGGTGAACCACTTCAGTAATGCTTCTTCATCATCCTTGTGATCTGCTTTTCTCAACTTATTCTGCCATCTGAATTTTTTTCATGATCAGAAATTATTAATTGCCTATTTTTCCATATGTTACAAACTTCAGATTTGATCAAAAAAATGAAGAAAAAAATCAGTCGAAGACAGAAAAAAGTTCATTATATCCAACTTAGTTCATTATATCAAAAAGTTCATTATACCTCACTTTTTTGGTTCACTATATCCACAAAAAATGACATTATGCGTGTATAGCAAGGCAAGGGACCGAACATTTGGTTCACTATATCCGGGAGTTCATTATAAACCATGTTCACTATAGCGGGGTTTGACTATATATACTTTTTTTTTCTCTTTGTTTCCATTGCTTTTTTTAGTACCAAATCTTGAAACAGTTTCTCCATTTGTTTTTTGGATAAAAAAATATTACTACATATTCCTTTCAATTAATTTGATTAAAAATGGTATTTAAATAGATATTCTTAGAAACATTAGAATTCCAAGTCATTAGTTTATTGATATTAAAATTAAAGTCATTTCCTTTAGCGTATAAATCACAAAGCAGATATTTTCTTCTTTTGTAATACCGAAATCAAAAAAATTAAAATTAATATTTTAATCATGGTTACGAAACGAGATTAATTCCTCGGGGTAAACATTATTTAATGATAATCTTGAAAATTAAAGATAATTAAATCATCAATTAAGAGTATAATTTTTTTCATAATAGTGCAAAAATAAGTTAGCTGAGAGAGAGATGAAAAATTAGATCCTTGTGGTATTCCATCAATTTAAAGAAAAATATCTTTCCGTTGTAAAGATAATTATTTATAAGGCAAAAGTTAATTAGAATTTCCCAATAATCAAAACAGCAATTAAGGATTTTTTTAAAATCATTGTAATAACTATGAAGAACATATTTTAGTTTAGAAATTGAAATGCTGTTGAAAAGATCCTGGAAATCAAAAGTCGCAATAGAATTAATATATTCTAAAATCGGTGGATCATTAGTGATAATCCAAACCATCTTTAATAACCTTCTTTCAATCTCACCGCTTGCTTTAATGGCCTTACGTCAACAACAAAACACCCAATAAAGTTTTTTTTCTTCTGTATTTATGTTATTATAGGTTAAAATAAAATTTCTAAAACATTCATATCAATTTTATCATTAACCTCTGAAGTATATCGTTTTAAAGTAGGTAAAAAAAATCGTTGGAAAAAGAAATCTTCAAAATTCATCAAAAAAATCTCATATTAAGAATAAATAAAATCTAAAATCTCATAATTTATTTACAATAAAAAATCATATTTTTTCAACATTTGACAGATGAATATTTGCATAAATTTTGTTAGTAATAAAATTTTTTAAGCATTTTATATCCTTTACAACATCAACTTTATTACAGTCATAAATTTCCTAACAAAATATAAACACATGGCTCCCATCTTGCACGGACATGAGAAAATAAAATTCTCTCAGTAGTAACTTAGTAAAACATTTTTTAATGGAATTGGCAGTTAAGCTGAATTCGGTGTTATTTTCCCATACAAATTCAATTTATGTTTATTTCCTCTATTTAATTAAAAAAATAAAAATAAGGAGTAGCTATTTTTTTTTTTTGTAATGTCTGATAAACAAAGTTAGACAAAGAGATACGTTGTCTAACTTAGGGTAAAAGAAATTCTATATCGCAAGAACGTCTTGGGAAAAACAGAAACAAACAAATAAAAGAAAGAAATCAGCAAAATATTACTGTCTTCATCTCCATTACTTAAGTGTAGGAGTGGTTTATTAGATATCAAATACCCTTTTCTTTGGAAAAAAGAAGAAAAAATCTTAACGCAAACCACAAACTTCCGTTGAAATTAATTTTTTCTTAACATTAATTTTAACGACGTAGCAAAAGGCCATAGAATGGTGTAATTAATGGTGTCTCTGAACCTTGTTAGTGTTCAGTGGGGGAGGTCTCAGACGAATTTGGCGTGCGTGATCGTTAGCTAAAAATCTCGTTACTCAGAACATTTTTCGAAGAAACGTTTTTTTTTTTATTTATTACTATTGCGTTTCTGTATTACTTAGAAAAATTGATTTATTACGTGTCACATCGTTGGTTTTACAAAAGTTAAAATGTCTTATGAAAGATTAATATTTTCTCGTTTTAACTACTGAACCAACAAATTTAAAAATAAAAAAAAAAGTTCTTCGCGATTTTTAATTCGAACATTTTATTTCGCTTCGCTACCACGTAAGAAAAATTTTTTTTTTAAAAAATATCATAAATTACCGTTAAAAATTGGCAGCTAAAATTTTGTTCTCTGATTTTAAATTTGAAAAAACTGCAGTTTACAAAAACGAATTATTAGCATGTTACGGTGAATGACCGAAGTCAAGAGAATGTCGACTTTCACCGGTGAATGTCAACAATCACACAGTCGTGAATGTCCGAAATATTTGATTTTATATTAATTTACTCGTTGATATTATTATATTTATTCGATATTTTAATATCTGCAGAGGAAAAACATCAGTGTTCGGAGTACCGGTTAAATGCATATTGGGCAAAGGCACTTGACATTAAGAAAACATTGAATGTAGTGCATACCGGGCAGTGGCACTTAACTAGTATATATTTCGGACATTTACCAAAGCGACTGTGTGAATGTCGACATTCACCGGTGGAAGTCCACCCATTTTGGTCATTAGGAGGGAAAATTTAAAAAAAAAAAAATTTGAACTTTNTTATATTAATTTACTCGTTGATATTATTATATTTATTCGATATTTTAATATCTGCCGAGGAAAAACTTCAGTGTTCGGAATACCGGTTAAACGCATATTGGGCAAAGGCACTTGACATTAAGAAAACATTGAATGTAGTGCATACCGGGCAGTGGCACTTAACTAGACCTAGTATATATTTCGGACATTTACCAAAGCGACTGTGTGAATGTCAACATTCACCGGTGGAACAACCCATTTTGGTCATTAGGAGGGAAAATTTTTAAAAAAAATTTAACTTTTAAAGTTAATTTATTATTAGTTAACTATTTGTTTCCTCTATTTTTAATTTTTCTGTGTAACTCTGCTGGATACCTTTCAATCATTTTCAGGGGTTTCCAACTTACATGAGGCCGGGGGCCACAATTAAAAACACAAATCAAATGGCGGGCCGCAACTTTATCAAAATTTTATGTAGGACTCTTTTATGCTTGAAGGAACATTAAATATTACTGTCAGTCTTTTACCAAGTTGTACAAAACAAAAGTATTGAATTACAAATTAAAATAAGAAGTAGACTTTTAAAAATATTTAATTGTTGTTAATAATATTTTTAAAAATATTAAATAAATAATGAAAAATTCGGGCTACAGTAACTTTAATGAGCACCAAAGTATTAAACAATTAATGTGCAACAGATATCTAATTGTTAAGATATAAAACTTTGAAAAGGTTGGTATTAAAATTTACATTGTAGCACACAAAATATTCAATAAGAAAATTGAGGCTTGTCTGCTGCAATTACCAGAGAATAGATATTTACATTTTAAATTCGAAATTTACAAATGTGTGTATATATTTTCGTCAAAAATGAGTGGTTTCAAAAAGTTAAATGGGAGAATTTCTTCGAGAAAATTTCTGATACGCACATGCTAAATTATATTCACAAAATACAAAAAAAAAAGAACAAAAAAAAGAGCAACATACACGATTATTTTTGTATTTGAATAAATATTTTCCTGGGTGCAAACCCTTAGAAATAAATTTCTTTGCACCGTTGGTATGCTAAATTTCATAGAAACGGAGAGATTAGGTTTTTATTAACGAGAAAAGTATTTTAAACTCATAGATTTTTTACGAAAATTGTCAGCAAGAAAATGATAACTAATATATTTTAGTTCGCGGGCCACACAAAAAAAAGCTTCGCGGGCCGGATGCGGCCCCCGGGCCGCCAGTTGGTAACCCTGATTTAGATAAATGCAATTAAGTTGCTGTACTTTTTCTATGTTTCCCAATAGTAGAAAATAAAGCATATCTTCGATTAACCGCTCTAGAATGATTGTATGAGCACTGATAATGATGGGTTATTAGGGGAGATTTCAGTACGCATCCAGCTTGCACCGACCACAGTGCTGACGAGAAATATCCTCAGTAGTAGATGGATCATGGGTTAGAGTTCCCTTGCCGTCAGTCTAACCGTGGGAGGTTCTTCTTCTCTATGTAACGCAAATGCGGGTTAGTTCCTTCAAAAAGTCCTCCTCCACGAAGGCAAATATCTCCCAATACTTGATCCAGGTCTCCCCTTGTCTTCTGGATTGGGTTCAAAATGACAAGGCTACGGAGTTGCATTAAAAGTCATAAACCCAAAATAAGGACGATTGTTCAACGACGGTTATAAATAAAGGGGTAAATAATAAAAAAAAATAGTGCGTGGAGTCCCTCCGCGCGGAAGAAGTTAAACTTCGCAACCTGCGACGTTAATTGTAGAAGAATACATAATTCCTTTTG
>NC_092212.1:84024500-84028027 GCF_043381705.1 Parasteatoda tepidariorum | reverse complement strand
AGAAAAACAATACTTTTATGACTTTTATTATTTTTATGCTAGTGAGAACCAAAACAATATGGAAATGAATGAGGGAAAACTGGATCCTACCACGTGATTTCCCGGCCAATAAAAATGTAGCGTTAAACGTTTAACGCAACCTTGTTGGAAGTCGCATAAGAAGTATAACTTCAAAAATATAAATTTAAATTCTGTATCTTAGTGGAGGAAAACAATTTCAAATTACTTATTTCAATTGTATTAATCAAGTTAAACCATTAGTGATTTTATAGATATGTCTTTAAGACGTAAAAAAGAACTGCAATTTTATAAATAAAGCTTTTCGTGTAAGTGAGTTAATTTCTTCCTCTGAGCAAAGGTTTTTCACGCACGACCTCTTCATAAGCGAAAATGATCTCGCGTTCGTTTCCCCTGTAAATATTTGGTAGAGGATATTGACTTCAGATAGGAAATTCACCTTTACAGTATCTTGACGAGGGAGCAGCTTTCGAAGCATTTATTTCTATTTTGAATAATATTTTATATCTTAGACGAAAACACGACTTTTTTTTTCTTCTTGTAGAGGATTTAGTGACATGAGGGAGATATCGCAAAATTGCGTTTTTGATGAATTCAGCGATAAAGAATGCAGCTTATTTTTTTATTATTAATATTTTTAAAAAATAAATTACCGAGCTTCTATTGATTATTGATATTAACTTCTTTTAACTAAATTGTATAGTTAAAATAAATATGATTTATAATTTAAAAATAGCGGAAATATATCTAATTTCTTATGGAACTAATGCAATCAGAGAACCATAATGTCAAACGAAAATGAATAAAATTTATTTTTTTTATTGAATGAACCAATGCTTATTTTCCTCCTAATTTACCTTATAAATTACCTTCTCATCAGACTCTTTTTCTCTGAAATATAAAAGGAATTTTGTAAAAAAGTCGTACTTTAAAAATTAGATTTCTTAAGAACAATTCAACTGATTTCTCTCAAATTTTGTCATGTAAAATTACATTTTTTAAAATGATGTAAAAAGTGGTATACCTTACAATTCACAAATTGTTTCGTTTAATATTAAAAAAAAAAGTAAAAAATCATAAACTAAGTTATTTTTTGATTGAATCTTAGGATAAACAAATTTTACAATTTTTGTGCAAACATTTTAAAATTTGCTAAAAAAATATTCAGATCTGGCTTAATGCGCAAACATTAAAATTAGCATAAAGGGGTTTAAATCGCTCTACTGTGGGGATCATATTTCCCAGATTGCGGTTACTTCCTATGTATTAACTAATTGGTACATTTGAGGTCACCCCTTCCCCACCGAATCATCAAGATTAAGTCCTAGAAAGTGAAGATCCAATCATTAGATCAAAAGTTATTCTGGGTGGTCCGTTTATTTTTCGTGCACTGTACCATTTTGAATGCTCGCAAAATCAACAATTACAAAACGATTACAGCAATTACAATGAGTAAAAAAATTACATTTTTAAATTTAATACTTTGACTGAAATATGTTTGCTTGTTGATGGCAGTAAAAAAATAATAATAAAATAAAAAATTAATACAGGGTTTAAAAAAAAACTTTATATTTTTAAAAATATATTGTATTAATTTATATATATATATAACGTTTTTAAATGTTAAAATCGTAAGTTTCATGTCAGCAAACGTTGGCAATGAATAAATTAATAAAATTAATTTTCAAACCATAATAAATTAATAAACTTAATATTTTACATGGTTTTTGAAATATTTTATTGGAAATTTTTCATGGTTGCTGCACTCCTTTAGGGAAATTTTTGCGGATTCCCTTGGCCGAGGGGTGGAACTCCTTAATAAGTTATATCTTTTTTTTTCTTCTGAATGTTACCAAAAAATCCTTGGTTCTATTTTCCTCGTTCCCTTATGAGAATAGGGTTTCGCAATAAGCGATTATCAAAATATATGAAGCAAAAAAAGGAACTGAATGCATTCATTTTTCATGAGTAATACTTCAAACATAAATAGATCAATAGACTGACGAACTGTTCGTTTACTGCCTCAAGAAACCCGAACTGAAGGCATTGAAACGGGCTGTCTACTCCAAGATATGGAAGTTTTTTTCTGTTGGTTATTCTTATGTTTTAACAATGGAAAAGCGGGAGATTTCCCTGAGGGGGCACTCACCTCTGCTGCCCTTTCATTATATGACGACTCATTGTTTATAATTGATTTTTCTCTATTTCATTCTTTTCTGCGATGCAAAAAAAAAAAATAGAATATTTTTGATATTCAACACACTATGAATAGTTGATATTCTTGATTCACTCAAAATATGATCGATATGCATATTTTGTGTGAGGTCTTATGGGGGCTGAGTATTCGTATTGGAAGCCGATGTAGGTTGTAGGGACCATGTGTCGGTGATTCTGCTGATTTTATTATCGCGATATATAATATATCACGATTTAAATATATCACTATATTTTCTGCCAACTAATTTTTATTATTTTTTTATATTGGTTATTTTTAACCTTCACACAATAATATCATGTTCAATAATTATCTTTATTCAATAATATTATAAATGTAATAAATATAGGACTCCAACATATAGGGAAGGACGTCAAAATCTATTATTCATCGATCACCAGCTAACGATAATAAACTTAGGTGGTATATCAAATATAACAACGTTGCAAATTATTAATAGCAACAATATAAATTCAATACGGTGACACTGTGATCATTATGGATAATTTTTGATTAACGATTATGTTGACAATCACATAGTCGCTTTGGTAAATGCCCAAAATATATATTACATCTAGTTAAGTGCCACTGCCCTGTATACATTTGTCCGGTATATCCTACATCAATGTTTTTTTTACGGTTCAAGGCCATAGCCCGGTATACCCTACATCAGGGATGGCGAACCAATGTTTAACACAATATTTTGGGCACGCCACCGAACACAATTGTTATTGCACTATGAATTGTTATTACACAAATGTCGCACACTATGAAGGATATGTAACAATGCAACAGATATCTAATTGTTAAGATAGAAAACTTTAAAAAGGTTGGTATTAAAACTTACATAGTAGCACACAAAATGTTCGATGACAAAATTGAGTTTTGTCTGCTGCAACCACCAGGGAATAGATATTTACATTTTAAATTTACAAATGTGTGTATAAATATTTTCGTCCAAAATGAGAGGTTTCAAAAGGTCAAATCGGAGAATTTCTTCGAGAAAATTTCTGATACACACATGCTAAATTATATTCACAAAATACAAAAAAATGAAATAAAAAAGAGCAACATACACGATTATTTTTGTATCTGAATAAATATTTTCTTGGATGCAAGTTTGTTTTGCACAGTTGGTATGATAAATTTCACAGAAACGAAGAAATTAGGTTTTTATAATTGAGAAAAGTATTTTAAACCCATATAAATTTTTTACGAAAATTGCCCGCAAAAAAATGACAACTAATATATTTTAGTTCGCGGGCCACAAGAAAAGGCTTCGCGGGCCGGATGC
>NC_092212.1:83982584-84023314 GCF_043381705.1 Parasteatoda tepidariorum | reverse complement strand
TTGGCCAGACAGCCCAATGTGAGCCAATGCCTTCCTCTGAAGATTTCTCCATGACGACTTCTGATTCACCTTTGATCTCCAATTCTTTTCATTAATTGCGAGAAAATCAGACTCCACTGAGTCAGCCCATCTCAACCACGGCCTTACCCGCTTTCTTGTTCCAGTGGGTCTAAAAAGCAGTATCTTTTTTATTGTATTGTCATCACTCATTCGAATCACGTGGGCCATCCAACTCATTCTATTTATTTTTATGTATTTAGTAACAACGGGTTGTTTATAAATCTTGTACAGTTCAAAGTTAAATTTTCTTCTCCAGTTATTGTTTTTTTGCTTACATACATATCTTTAAAATTTCGTTTTGCTTTTTTTTTGGTTGCTAACTTTTTATTTAAATTGTTTGCATAAGGCTGCTTTTAGCGCTTTTCCATTTCGGCTTATTATTTTAAAAGTTTTTATCTTATAATTTGTTTACATCTATTTCATACTTTAAAAGGGACAAACAAAATCCAACTATTTTTTTTTTTTAATTAAAGTGAGGAAGACCCGTATTAAAGAACAGTTAATTATTTTCCTATGTACTATAAATTAATATTATATCAAAACGTTTGTAGTTAAAGTGAAAAAACTTTAAAGTTCAAATTATTATATTTTTTTTTCAAAGTGACGATGTAGAAATAATTACTTTGGAATGGAAATAATAATACTACAAAGTGGAAATAGTTAACTATTCTATTTATTGACAAAATGTTCATATTTTCAGTTCTAAAGAACAGTTTCCTGGAAGCAGATCCGGAAGGAAGTGGCTACATTGACTGTAATAATGTGATCGCTGTTGTAAGAAAAGCTTTAGGAATCTCACTCGCCAATCAGGAAAGAGAGAAAATATTAAAGAAAGCAGAAATACTGGCTGGCAGAGGTAAGTGTTTCAAAATTCAATTTCAGTAAATTATTTAGGGTGAAACTAGGAAATCTTCCTATAACACTTAGCCAGCAGCATTTTTAACAGTAGCTACTTTTTAAAATTAAAAATTTTAAACACTAAAATACTGTTAATAACTAAAATAATGTAAGTAAATTCTTTTGAAAAAATATCTTGAAATGAAATAAAAATTACAAGGTTCATTTCTAAAATAATGAAAATGTTTACGAAACAATCGCGACATGAAGTCGTTTTCAGAATATTATAAAATAATCATAATGATTCTATATTTATTAAAATAAATAATTATAATTAAAAGTACATAGGATTCATTTTCAAGGAAAAATGTGTTACCGTGGATTGATTTAATTATCAGACAAATTTCGTAATTGCTATTTATATAATATTTTATGCCATTTATATAATATATTGTGGCTAAATAAATAAAGCTAGTCATATGACGCACTTTATGTATATGGATTTATTTATTTATTTATTACTTTTTTTTAGATTTTATTTATTTTTAGAATAAAAATCTAAAAATAAATTTTCTTCCTATTACTAGCATTTACCTTTCAGTTCGGAAGTAGGTAGAGAAGTATTACTGGTACAAATCGTGGGAACATGCATTCTATTTAATTTTTTAAATTGGATGCAAAACTTTACCTTTTACGAAATCTGATTAAAATCAACATCAAGTTTTGCCATAGCTTTTTATATTTTTAGAACATTTGCCATCGCTTTTTATATTTTTCGAACATAAAAACATCGAAAATGAGATTAATCAGTGTTTGTGATGGCATATCTTCGGATGATCCTCAGGGATGTTTCCCAGACCGTCGCCAGTAGCCCATTATGCATCTCTAGCGCGACGTAAATAAAATACCTACCTACAGTTTGTCTAGAGTAAGAACTCCCCTAACCATTCGTCTGGACCCGTGGCGGTGCTATAGTAACGAGATATAACTATCTCAAGTAGGGGTGTGGGGTCACTGCTTAGAACAGGTTTTGGTCAGCGAGAGAAAGGGAATCTTTTTCTTCGGTCTGTCTCTGAAATGCGATATTTTTGTTTCCGTAGCAACAGACGGCCTCAGACATTGTGGCGGGGGGGGCGAGTTCTTACCGTAGACAAACTATACCAACCTTAAAAATGATTTAAAGAATTATAAAAACATTTATAATTCGAAAACAATAATTGCAATGAAACAAAAAATAAGTAGTTCCTTATACTCTCAATATCTCAAAGTTAAAGGGACGATAATATTTTTTTGACATATCGAGTTTTCGAAATAACAAGTTCAGAACTCAATATGTTCTAAGATGTAGAAATATTTAGTCTAAAATAAACTCTACAGCCCGTTGAGGGCCAAGGCCAACCGTGCCCATCTCAATTTTCTTGACCTTAGGTGCAGGAATAGATATTCCGGTTTGGTGGTCAGTTGAACGCGGACCCCCCTCCCAGTGTTTAGTCCCCAAGCGTGCGTGGTACTCATTTTATCGACCCACTGAAGGGATGAAAGGTTGAGTCAATCTTGCCCAGTCCGAGGAATATTCTAAAATATTACTCTTAAAAAGTAGTCATGAAACATAAGAATAACTATTAATGAATGTATGTAATGATAATTGACTTAAAGTCTCAATACAGCGATGATAATTTTATTTTTAAAAGTAAGACAAAAATAATTATGCATTTAATAAAAAAGAAATGGTTTACAACAAACAAACACTGTAATTTTTCCGAAATAATTCGTTTCCCATTTCGAGAAAAAATCGACATAGCAAGGTTTTTCGAGATAACGAAGTTCGATATATCGAGAGTATACTGTATTAAGTAAAAATAAGTAATTATTTGTTTAATTAAAAAAAATGCTCCTTAATTTACATATTTCTTATATCTTTTTTCCGTGTATCTTTCATGAAACATTGATTTAAATAAATAATATGTGTAACAGAATATGCGTAGTGTAGTAAAGTACAATGTCTACATTAGAATAAACCAGTTTCTAAAAGTAAATAAAATAACTAACGTGACTACATAGAATTTTTTTCGTATTCATTCGAGATTTTTATTAAATCCCTTATTCAAAAAAGTACTGATATAAATTTCTGGTTACTAATAAAACACGCATTTTAGGGGATTTTCGAGCGATTCCAGCCATAAAACCGGATTTCGTATGCAACAAAATAAAATTAAAAGCCAAACCGCACCTTTCCCTGTTCTATCATTCAATATTGGCTGCATAATTTCACGCTGGCGAACAAACTGCATCACAACAACACGCGAGGGTTATCTTATCGTCTAGTAGTAACGGTTTATGTGTGATTCACTGGTTCGTTTGCCTCATTACCACATTCAGCTACTTATCGCTTTTGAGAGTTATTTTATAGAATAAATTAGTGCAAGGCAAATCGTAAAATAGTTAGTAAAGGAAACTAGGCACAATCTGTTTCTTATGTTGGTAAATTTTTTCGTTTTTTGTGCATTTTTTAGTATGGTTACTATCTTGGTTATTTAGTTAATATTTCAACTATATTTTATTTCTTGGTGACAATTCGTAGCCGGCTTGGCTTGACTTTTTTCAGATTTGAATGATTACGCTCGTGTTGTAATAAGTTATTCGTTTTGTTATTTATATAACATGTCATCTTATTAAAATATTTTCTGTGCATTATTAGTGTTTTTCGAATTTTAAGTAAGATGCAGTTTAGTTATTATTTTAGTTTCATTTTAATGTTTTTTTTATAGTTTGGTTGCGGAGATTATTTTATAAAAAGAAATGTTTACTTGTCAAATGACTAAAATCGAATTGTCTTTCTAATACGCATTTCGTATCAAAGTAATTTAACTAAAATAGTTTCATTTTGTTTGAGATAATGTTTTATGAATGTTTATTAGTATACTTGTCTCATCTAAAAATAAAATGAATTAATTTCGTGTTATCTATTTGACGTGCAGTTTTTAATAAAGTTTTATCATGATGGAGTTCTAGATAAGTAAAATCAAAACAACTAGGCTTGATATTCATATCTTTTCAGTGAGTTACTGAATTACTAATAATTCAATAATCAATCTCAGTAATATTTTATGCTTAATTTGATGATATTTTTTAGTACAACATACACACATACTAGTTGGTTTGTAGGGAAACATTAAATGTAAACAAATAATGTGTACGAATTAAATCGAGCAAATTTTAATTTTTTACGAATTTCATTTAAGGTAATATATTTCTATTGTGTTGTTTTTTTATATTTTAGGGTTTTATAAATAAGCTTTGTAAATTATTTCATAAAAATAATTCTTTGTCAAGTAACATGTAAAATCGAATTTTCGCCTTTCGTTTAGTTATTTTGCCAAAATATATATATATATATATTTACATAATTCCGCCCTTACATTAATTAATATTTATTTTTAAAGAAATTGTCTAAATTTTATGTTTTTTAGTTGTGCAATTTTAAGTTAAGTTATATGCAGTTATTCATGATAAGTTTCTGAAATCATAATGCAGTTTTTGATAAGTAAAATGAAAGCAATTGGGCTTGATGCTCATGTGTTTCAATGCTTTTATTAATTATTCAAACTTCTGTGATAAATTTCAGTATTTATGCTAAATTTGCTGCTTTAATTTAAGTGCAACATGCAAACAACAAGCTTGTTTGTAAGGAAATATTAAATCTAAACAAATAATCTATATTCTATGAAATTTCAAAGTAAATTTAATGCTCTATGAGAGTTACATTTAAAATCTTTTTTTATTTCTATTGTTATTTTTGTACTTTTTATTTGGCTATAGGAATTATTTTAGAAAAATATTTCTGTGCCGTAGTTCTTTCTTTTGCATAGTTCTGTCTTATTACCAAGTCATATATTTGTTATTAAAAAAATTCTAAATGGAAATAATTAAATTTTTTTTGTTTGTTGTTATAAGTTAAGTTTTATCAATAGTAAAATATAAACAACTAAACTTGATATTCATATGCTTAACTGTTTTTAATAATAATTCACTCGAGGAGGTTTCAGTATTGTGATCAGTGGCATAATGATTGCCAAGTCTTGGCATTTCCCGGGTAGTGGCCCTGTAGAAACTTTAAAAAAACATCACAGAAAGGGACTAACTCGAAAGGTGTAACTCGTAGTCAGCCCCAGAGAAACATCTATGTGTTTTTTTTCTCTTTTAAATGTGCAAATTTAAAATCTATTTGGCACCTTGGTGATTGTAGTTGGCACGGCAGATCACAATATGGAAATATCCCCATTCACTTTGCAGTGATAAATTTCAAAAATATTTTATGGCAATGTATATATAAATTGAATAAATATTTTATGTTTTTGGTGGTTTGTTCTGAATGTATTAAATGTTAACAAATAATTTATATGTAGTTTTCTTTAATACTCTTTGTTTTTAGAGAACTAAGCAAATTATGCATTTTTCATTTTTGTTTAAGGGAGGGTTGAAAAAGCCAGTTTTTTTTTTTTTTTTAGAAAAGAAACCTAACCTACTGGATCTTTTTTCCCAGAGTTATCTGATTTTTTTTTCAGGCTTTAATTTGGTTTCTTCAGGCTTTAATTGGGTTTTTCATATTTTTTTATTTATTATTCTCCATAGTATTGTTGCATTAACAAATACCATTAATGTAATTAAGAATTAAGCCTTTAATAAACATTATTGTTACTACATTTTAATATTAGTATTCTTTTACATTGATAAATTGTCAATAATATTTTTAATTACAGTTCAAGGGTTCAATTACCTTTGTATGATCAACCTATTCTGTTTTTGAAGTATAAGAAACCATGAATGTTTAAGTGAAGATATAAATTAATGTAAAATCAAATTATATTAATTTTCGAAGTAAATCTTTGGCATGGAAAATGTATTAATGGTATTGTATCACTTAACCAACTGTGTCCTATGTCGTATACAGTGAAAGAAAGCTAGAATAAGCTCTAGAATTTTAACAGCAAGGAATACATCAGAATGCTATTCTAGAAGAAGTATTTCACCTATTAAAAGGTGAAAGTTTCTATATTTTAAAATTATTAATTTGGGGAATATTTCCATATCATGATCTGTTGCCCCAATTACCATCCCTAAGGTGCCAAATGGATTTTAATCTTGCAAATTTTTTATTAAAAAGAAGAAAGAAAGAAAATATGCTGACGTTTGCCCGGGAATGGCTATGAGTTGATATATCTTTCAAGTTGGTCCCTTTCTGTAATGTTTTTTTTTTTTTTTTTTTTAGTTTCTTATGGACCATTGCCTGGAAATAGCAAGACTTGACCATTATTTTGCCACAGATCATGATATGGAAATTTCCCCTTAATTTTTAACTGTATGCAATTATAACGGGTAAATAGTATTTATTAAAATATAACTGTAGTTTCAATTATATTGTGAGTTAGTATCTCAAATTTTTGTGAGAATACATTAGTAAATTATTAGCGATTTCTAATATGTGTTTTTAAAATGGGTAATTGTAAATCCTAAAGCACGAAAATGGTCGATGGAATAATCACAAAGCATCATTTTTAAAACATGCAGGTTTGAAATCCATTTGGCGCCTTCTTCCTGGGCAATTGTAGATGGCCTGTTAGATCACGATATGAAAATATTCCTGCCATTTTTTAACAATGCATAGAATCAAAAGAGTTTTGATCATTTCTTTTATTCTTGGGAAAAGAATAGTGCAGTATTACTATTATAAATATTCTTATCTGGTCTGACTCCGTCAGACCAGATGGGAATTAGTAACAACAACAAATATTCTTATAAATGTTTTTTTTTTTAAAATTAATTTGAGTTGTCAATTACTTTTTAGAATGAATGGCATTAATTACTATATTTATTTATTATTTTTCTTACAGGTCAATTAAGTGTGAATGCTTTCATAACTGTCATGGCTGATACTTTAACAGAAACAACACAATGGGGCAATCTAAAAACTGATGTTTCTGGTTATGTAGGTATCGACACTTTACAAGATCAAATCAGGAAAAAAGTTCTCAAGAAAGGATTTGAATTCAATATTATAGTTGTTGGTAGGTAAATAAACTGCTATTATTAAAATACTTGCAAAAGTATATTTTTGTCGTAACTACCACTACAATTGTTAAACATCAATTAACTAGTATATAAGGCATGTTAACTGGATTCATTCTTGCGGTACCTCTTAATATATGAAGGTTGGCATTGTCAATTTCTACTCTCCCCTCACATAGGGGACCTGTGAACGCGCTATGATCATGCCTACTTTGATGGATGGTTCACATTGAAAATTGAATTGCCTTTTGTGATTTTGTCATGGTCCTCCTCGCACTGTTGCTTCTCAGTCTCATTTACACACACCGGGATCCTGCACACACAACACTAATTTTAATACAGCTCTCACAACAAATGCGCAACTCGGTGAACTCGAGATAATTTTATCTGAAGTTAAAAAAATCATTCTGGATATTGTTCATCACTTTCTGATAAAATGCTTGAAAGCTTGCTTTTGATGAAAAGTAATTTCTGTGGTAACTGTTATAAACAGAACTTTGATAAAAAATTTCCTATGCAAAGCCAAATCATTTCTCTTTTTGACTCAAAAGATTATGCATGATATATCAAAACTGTATGCGCACCCTAAAAAAATGTCACTTAGTAAAATGTAAGTTTTTTTTCTCCAATGTTGACAAGTATGCATGTGTTTGTGGCCATTCAACAAAAATTAAGTTTACTTTGTTTAGTGCGCCTACCACCACAAAAATACAATTGACTAGTATTTAAGACATGTTAACTCGACTCTATGTCAGAGTACCTTTTCATAGATGAATGTTGACATTGTCGATGCGTCTTCCCCCTCAACTTTCATCAATATAATAATTTTGAATAATGTATTGCAAATTCTCTCAAATAATCTTCGAAAGTTGTACCAAGTACTTGAATGATCATCCCTGGTTGGATTGGTAAATTTTGTTTATATTTTAAAAAGGGGTTAAAGAATTTTTTTTTGCGAAACTGTCTTAGTTTTATTTGCCCCTCTTACATTCTCTTCAAAGTAAGTTTTCGTTGATTTGTGAAAAATAAACTGCATTTTTTAAATTTCTTAATTTCCAATCATCAACTGGGTGGGGAAAAAATGTTATTTTGATCTCTTTTGCTATAAGGATAATTATGCATTATATTTTGAAGTTGAATTTAATTTTAATTTCAGGTAGAAGTGGCCTTGGCAAATCAACTTTAATCAATACATTGTTTAAAGCAAGTGTTAGTCGCAGAACTTGTGTCAAAGTTGAAGGCAATGAAAATGGATTGTATAAAATCCCCAAAACAACTGAAGTCAAATCAGTTAGTCATGGTAATATTCAGTGTTTTATTCTTCTATGAATTTTTATTGTTTAAAACGTTCTCTTTGTGTATTACTAAATGTTATAGATTTAGAGCGAATTATCTTTTAAATTTCTGTGATTTCAGATTTTTTTTTTATATTTTATTATTTTTTTTTTTAATTTTATCAATTTAAAATTCTTGTTTAGGCTTTTTATGTTACACTTACTTTTAAGAAGGTATTTTTTCTAGCTATTTTATTGCTTCAGCTCTTTCTTCACTCTGTTATTTTTTTTAATTTAAAATCTATAAATATGAAGATGCAGAGTATAACAGTTTTGGTTATACCTATCATTTCAATTAATGTCATTATAATTCTTTTTAAATTTATTGTTGTGTTTTTGTCGGAAAAAATTGTAGCTTCGGTAAGTAATCAAAAATTTCTAGAATCATTCATGAAAAGTCATGGATTTGAGAATCTAAAATGTAGCAGATACCATGTATGCATAGTTTTGAATGAATATTGTTGTATAAAGAAACTTATTTATATTAAAATCACAGATCAATGCAATAGTTTATATGCACAGAACCTTTACGTTACGAGTTGCTAACATTGCATATAAACATTTTGCTGATATGAATAAATATAATTTCATATACTGTTCAAAATCCACTATAAAATTATCTGTGTAACGAATTCGTTTGATTCTGTAAACGCAATACGTCATTTAGCAATAATAAATAAATATTTTATCAATCAATTTTTAACTATTTCTCAAAATTAACTCTCTATTCGCCACCTTGGCAATTCTAGTTCGAGAGGCATGTCATGATTCGGAATCATCCGTATTATTTATCTTTTATAAAAGTATATAAATTGTAACTTATGAAAAAAATTCAGATTAAATTATTCTTCTGTTCATGATAGATTACTATTAATTTAAAAATAAAAAAAATAATAATCCCCCAATACACAAGATTAGATTCGTTTGCTTTACGCATTTTACGTGAATAATAGTTGCGAGATTGTTGAAAAAAAGATATAGAGAAAGAAATATTTATTTGCTATGCATCAAGGGGTTCTGTTGACTGGTTTTCCTTTAATTTTGAATAACAAACATCAAATTATGCACATAGAAAACACGTTCAAATAATAAATATCAAATTAAAGCATTGTCGAGCTGTGGATGCAGTTACAGTTAGTAAGCCCAGGTGAGTTAGGTCATTTGTGAAACTATTTGATTGGGCGTATATACTCATGTGGTTTTTATTGATGCTCATATGTGGTAAAGAAGAAACCGGCCTGAAGCATTTTGTATGTCACTGAAAATATTATTGACCACCATATTTGGCCCAATTATTTATGCTCTGCTTATAGGAAACCCATTAGAAGATCGTCGATAAAACCATTAGTTGAAGTTTAATCAGAAAAGGTTTCCCATGTACATAAGTTTTTTACAACTGCCTTGAGCTAACAAATTATCTGCCAAATCACTTATATTTTCTGAGATAAAGCAACGTAATTTTTTTTAATATTTTGTATGTCCTTTTTAAAATTAGTCTGGTATATTCCAAAAAATTTTTACATTTTTTTTTAAATTAAAGTTTCTTGTTTTTCTTTGGTTTTTTGTAAGGCTTGTTATTAATAATGGAGAAGTTTTACATGTTCCATCTTAATTGTTACTGTTGTAGACTTTTATTTCTTCTTTCTTTGAATTTGTTTATTTATTTAAAAATACTAAATTTTTTTTATTTCTCTTTACAGTTCTTGAAGAAAAAGGTGTGCGGTTACGATTAACTGTAACAGATACTCCAGGATTCGGAGATCACATAAATAATGAAAACTGGTATTATTATTAATCATTTTATTAATTATCACAGTTATTACTAAAGCTGTAAAGTGTGCTTTAAAACATTTACCACATGAAATAGGTTTCTATGTTTTCATTTATTTATTTTTTACCTTATTTTTAGCAGCAGCACTTGATACCCATATATTATTCGCTGGAGCGTGCAAACACTCCACGCAAATGTACTAGGAGAATAAACATTGAACATAAATTAATATCTAATTAAACATAAAAGCACTATTTTATATTTTATTATTTTTTCATATATTATTTAAAATTTTGACAGTGTAAAAATTTAACATCTATGCATGCTCAACTACTGCAGAATTTCTATGATTTCAGAAAATATTTTTAGTGGTAGCAAAGATAATATATTAATATTTTGTAAATTAACTTATTTCTTTCGCATTTATTTTATTCATATTTAGAATAAACAAAATTTTGTTAACTGATACAAACAGATATATTAAAGGGCAAATAAAGGAATTGTCATGTCCTAAAGTCTTGATTATTATATTTAAATGTACGTAATTTTTTTTTTCAGAAATGATTTGAATGTGTTTCTGTAGCATTTTATTTAGAAATTTTAAAGTGTAAAAATTTAATATATATGCATACACAACTACTACAGAATTTCTATGGTTTTAGAAAATATTTTTTTAGTGGTAGCAAAGATAATATATTAATATTTTATGCATTAATAGTTTATACATTAATATTAATATTTAGAATAAACAAAATTTTGTTAACTACTGCAAATAAAGGAATTGTCATGTCCTAAAGTTTTGATAAAGATTTTATGAAAATTCTGTTAGTTTAAAAAATTAAATTATCAAATATTAGAGGGTTTGTATGTATGTTATTAATTTATCATTTTTCATTCTCAAAAGTCAAGAAATTGACAACACACTAAGCTTGTTTCTATTTATTATACAGAGTGCAAAAAGAAATCGGTCATCTCTGAATAACTTTTGATTGATTCTTCACGTTCTAAGACTCAATCTTAATATTCCGAGGGGGTGACTTTAAAATAGGCTAATTAATAAGTGCATACAGCATTTTAATTTATTACTTTTTCTTTGTATTTATTTTTTATGTATGAAAACTAAAATTGTTTCATATGATTTATTATATGCTTACTTGTATAGTTACCTATTTAAGGCCTTTTATTGACTCACTTTTAAGTACAGAGTTAAAATAAATGTTTATTGTAGAAAAACAATACCTATTTATTTTCTTTCCTTTTCAGTTGGCAACCCATTTTAGAATATATAAATCAGCAATATGAAAAGTACTTAAATGAAGAGCAGAGTGTTGCACGAAAGAAATACATACCAGATACTAGAGTTCATTGTTGTTTATACTTCATTCCTCCCTCTGGGCACTCGTAAGTGGACATCATATTAATAAGTTCCAAAAAATTTATATGTGCTATCGAACCACATTAAAGTAGCAAATATCTTTTTGTATTAATTAATGTTGTATTGTATTAATTATTAAAATGACAAAAGGCAGTTAAATAATAAACCATTTAAACAAAGATATCAAAAAATTTAAATTTTTTGAATTTTACTGGGAAAGAGTTAGATTTTTGATAAATCTTTATATTTTAATTAATAATTTTTGTAGAAATTCAAAATTCAATAGTTCCAATCTAGAAACCATCTATTGATTATTTACATGGCTAAAGTATTCAGTCATACTATGAAAAGGAAACTTTATAACCAAATTTACATTATCAAATTTTTATGATTATAAAAACAGGGATCCTGTTTATGTTTATTATTTTCAGAAATGCTGTTAAAAATCTTGACAGGTGTTTTGTAATTTCACAATTACTGATTTGCCTCTCCCACATAATTTTAAAAAAGAAATAATTTCTAATCAGCAATACACTAATCATATCATGGAATTTTGAACTGATGAATTAAGGGATTTTCATTTTTTTTTTTTTATACGAAATGATACATTCTCTGTGTTTATATTTGGATATTATTGAAACCTTATTTAAAGAATTTGATTAAGGAAAATTTGAATTATTAACAAATTTTAATCTATATTGTATAAGGGAATGCTAACTGATGACTTTCGTTATTTTTTTTTTCCCCAATGCAACAGTAATATTCCATATGTATTGAATTGAAACTTTTATAAGTTGTTCACAATCAACAAAATTATGCTAGAAACTATTAAATTTTCTATTCTAAACAAAGGTAATTTTGAAATTAAGAATATTGCCTTTTATTTTTCTTTGTTGGTAAAATTTACTTTTATTCTTATATACTTTTTGAGCAAATTGTACTTATTAGTTTACCTTTTTTTTTAAAATTTGTTGTCCTGATTTTTATGAAAAATATCCAGATTTTTTCATTGGGCCTCTATAAAGCCCACATACATAACTTTTTGATTGAATTTTTATAAATTATTTTAATATTTTGGAATCCGTAGCAAATTTTCATTTATTTAAAAAAAAAAATTGATTGTGCTTGTTACTTTAATTTTATTTTAATAAAAAAATTATAATTCATAGTAACCTATAGGGCCAAATTGTGGCTCTATAGGATACTATGAATTATAATTTTACTATCTGGCCTATAATTATTTCCTTTCATAGAGTACACTAATACCCGGTAATATAATAAGTGGTCCAGTTGGGGTCAATATTAAGGGGAGATAAGGGCCTTGTTGTAATACAGAATATTGACATCAAATCATAATCTTTTCTTTAAAATATATTGCTTAAGTGGTATATAAGTGGTCCCCATTTGCTGCACTTGTAATGAAATTTTATGTATTTTTGATTACTATTGTGCATAATGAATGTTATTTGCTTTTTATATCGTATTTTTTATGTTATGTGAATTAATCGTTTACCTCTCAATGTTCCAAAAATAGAACATGAACTTTAAGTTTGAATTTAAGGAACAATTAAAGTTTGAATAATATTATTTTTCTTATGTTTAAAATTTAAATTATGAAGCATTTTTGCATTTAGTTTGTTTCAGTTTCCATAATTTATGAATTTTATAAATTTAAAATTTTTAATTTTTTGTCTGCCTTATAATTTATCAAAAATCCAATTTTTATATTACAATTACAATAGCTACAAGCTTTTAAAGCAGGGTTCGCCAAGTGGGCCCACTTTGAAAAAACCCACCCGGATTTTATTGGGTGGTCTCACCTTGAAAAAACCCACTTAGTGGGTTTTTTCACAAATTGGTTTTTTTAAATTTGGTTGAAAAAGAAGTATTTCCTACTACTATCATTAAACACATCGTTAAAGTTGACAAATATTTTAGAAATGGGCATCAAGCACATGGATGGGCAAATGAAAAAAACTGCCTGATGCCTCATTTACCAAATGATACTAGATGGAGTTCATATTGTGACTGAGTAAAAACTTTTGCCAATAATTACCATAAATATCAAGAGATTGCTCTGGAACATCAAAATGAATCTAATAATAATATGTAAAAAATATTAAATTATGTTGGGCTTTACCAATAAACTATCAATTTGGAAAAACAGATATCAATTGTTTCTGAAGCTTTAAAAAAGCTTCAATCTGAAAACATATTAATTTCAGAAGCTGTTATGAATTAATTGTGTGATGAATTAGAACCCCATAAACATTTTGTAAAAAAATTCCATCAGGCTGTTCAGCCACCTCATTTATTAGCATATACATCCTGGATCCCGAAACAAGGGGACAATTTTTAAATGATGAACAAAAGCAATTAGCGAAAAACTGTCTTTCTAAACATCCAGAATTTCTGTCAGATGTTATGGCATTCAAAATTTTCGATCCTGAATATTTTCCAAAATCAATGATGCTTGACACTGTTATTCAACAGTTTTCATCAAAAAACAGTGGAAAATTATGACAAAAAATTTTTTAAAAAATTCCAAGTTTCCTCAAAATTTCTGCTAATTATTTTTTCTTTACACTCAGCACCAGCATTCTCTGTCTCTATCGAAAGAACTTTCGGCTTGGTGTAGAGTAAACTACGAAATAGATTAGGAATAGATAAAGCTACAGAACTCGTAAAAGTGTATCACCATCTAAGAGAGAAATGTAAACACTTTGAATCTGCTGTATGATAATAATAATAAATAAAAAAAATGGATCTTTTTTTTAAGTTAACCCTTAACATCTGCTGACAATTTTTAACTATTTGGGGAAAGCTTATCACCAATAAAAAACAGTTAAAAATTAAAATATTACTTTAAAGATTTTTTAAATATTATTTTCAAGATTTCAGTTGAATATAATTTATTTTGTTTCTTTTAATCCTGTTTAAAAATTTTGAAAACAAATGAGAAAACATTTTCTATTTAGTGATACATTAAACAACAATTAACAAATTTAAAGCTTTATTTTCTGGTTTTAAAAAAATAAGCTAAAACTTTTTATGTATGTTTTTTTATAATTTTAAGATTAATTTTTTTTTGAAATTATAGAGTTAAAATTTATCTAAGAATGCAGTATTTTTTTCTAAGGCTAAATATTTGAAAAATAGGACCAGTAACTAATACTCTTTATAATTATACGTAATTTTAGTTTCACTTTCTATTAATCGTATTATAAACACATGAGGGACCATTAAATATTTATTCCAGTTTTATTTTATTAAAGGTAAAAATCAGTTGAAATTTTAGTTTTTACTGATTTATTGATTATAAATTTATAATATATAAATTTATAATATATATATATATATATATAAATTTATATATACAACAAACTAAAACAAAAAGATTAATAAACTTGTTCCTTTTATATTACTGTTGCATTTATATTTTATAGTGCTTCAGTTAAAAATTGTGAAACGTTATGTATTTAAGAATAAAGATTTAAACATGTATTAGTGATAGTTCATTCTTTAAACTTATTTCAATTTTAATATATATATTTTATATAAGCTTTTTTGGATTTATTTCTATTTTTAAGCTTAAACAGCAGTGTTTAATAAATAAAAATATTTTCACATTAAGTAGTTTATGAGCACTAAATGAGAAAACCCAATTTCCCCCGGGTTTTTTCAAACACTGTTTTAAGGGGATATTATAATCCACTGTTAGGCGTCAAGTTCAAAATTTTATTTTTGAATGATGTGTGTAAGTCAAATATTAGTTAAAAATTAAATGTTCCATGTTTGGATCATAGGCATTTTAAGTATTCTATTTTTAACATATCAAATTATTCAATGAATTATGTTAAGTGCGTCTCATTCAGTTGATATTATGATGCGTATTCAAGACATATAATGATGTTTGACATAAATTTGCAGGTAACTGATAACAGAGTGATGGTGACAGAATACTCAGAAAGTAATTAATATTATATAGGCACTCTTTCATACTCAGTGTTTTTCTCTTTCGATTAAATTCTAACTGTTAAAAATAAATTCTTTTTGATAAATGGTGATGGCCTTCTAGGGATTGGTATACTTTTTTGTGTTATTTGAGTATGATAAATCTGTTCCCAAAATTGGTAAAAAAATTAGAAATTGTTTGTTTTTTGGTTACGATATTACATAGTGTACATAGTATTAATGGTGTTTTGTACTTATGTCATTTATCCTTTTTTCCCTTAAATTTTCTTTCAATAAGTCTTAAAGTGGTTTACCTTTTTTTAGTTTAACATCACTAGATGCTGAATTTATGAAGCGCTTAGATAAAATAGTCAATATAGTTCCTGTTATAGCCAAAGCTGATACTCTTACTGTTGATGAAAGGATAACATTTAAGCAAAGAGTAAGTTTAGTTTCCCTGTACTCAAAATAACTAATACTTTTTTTTTTTGCTTGATACATTCTTCTCAACATACATACAATAAATATAATAATTATTATTTTTTTTGTTTACTTTTTTTTATTTTCAAAGACATTGAGAAACTATGTCAATCTATTAAAAGCAGTATTTAGTTTAGGAAGCTTTTCTTTGTGTGTAGGTATAGAGTAATGCCGTTGGCCACAGGGCTATTAAATATAACAAGTGGTAATTAAAAATCTGATATCAATCCTAACCTGATCATCACTTTTTTAAAACTAGAAGTTCCTCTTTTTTTTGTAAATCTGTTTACTCTTTGTAGCTTCGTTTCTAGTTCTTTTTTCTTTTTTTTTTGTAGCCTTATAGCGTAAATAGTTAGTATTTATAAAATTTTAATTCACTAAAGCTCAATTTCTTAAAGCAGAAGTATGTTTTAAACTAAATATTGAATCTTCAGTTGAGTTATAATTATTTTATTCTAATTTAAATTTGTGTAATTCACTAAAACATTTAATTTATTTGCTTTCATAGGGACAGTGTTTTTATTATTTTAAAATGAAGTTTTATATTGTACTATATATTATAAAAGAATTAAATATTTTAGCGTATTTTACTCTTGTTTAAAAACATCTGTTTTCTTATACTAATGGAATAATTTCTATTGAATGCATAAATCAGGGTGACCACCCACCTGGAATTATCAGGGAATTTTTTTATACTGAAAAAACCTGGAAAAGTCAGGGAAATTTGGATAAAAACCTAGAAAAATCAGGGAATCTCAGAGAAAAGCTGGAATTTTTCTCTTAATTTAAATTATTTTACCATCTGTTATATCCACTTTTATTTAGACGTAAATATATCGTAAAAAAGTTGAAATATCATCAACTAAGCAATACTTTTCTTGCATTAAAATTCTCTACATTATTACCCTGCTAAACTAGAATGCCATTTCAAACTCTTCCATGTTAGAAAATGAATGGAGAAATCTTTGACCTCTTTAAAGATTATGGGACTTAGCAGTTAAGGAAAGGCAAAAATGTGGTGGATATGGAAGAAAGGAAGAAAGGATTAGGATATTTGCTTCTGTTTATAAAAGTAGTTTTTTTTTTTTTTAAATCTTTTTGTCCGTATGCTGATTTTATCAATTGTTCAAGTTTTTTCTGATGCTTCAGGGATATTTTTTTCTTTTAACAAAATTATTCAAAATGTTTTAGTATTTTTAACTTTATAATTCCCATATTTTTTTCAAAAATAAAAAAATAAGTTTTTTATTCCATGATTTTTAAAATGATTAAATTTAAAAAAATATTGCTTTAATGTGAATTTTATTTATATTTGTTGTTAATATATTAGATTAATGTTAATGTTTTACATTGTTGTTAATATATTACATTGTTGTTTCTATGCATTGCATAGTTAAAATGAGTGATTTTTCAACTAATTTTTATAAGATGGAAAATTATATAAAACATATTAATCCGACCATTCCAACGGGAAATAGAAAACAATTTCAATTAAAAGCTATTTAATTAAAAATTAATATTTTTAGTATTAAGATTAAAATTAAAGTAATTTTAAGTCATTATAATGATTATTATTAACTTAAATTTCTATCCGATTTCAAAAAATTCAGAAAAATTTCAAATAAATTATGTATTATATTTCACTTGCAACTGCATAGAATTTTATATTCAAATGTCAGCTTCAAAATTCAGTCAAGTTTACATTTAAATTACTAGCAAATTCACAGAGTTTACACAATTTGTAAATTAGTAATAATTTTTTTCTTTCGTGCAATTTACATCCCACAGCAACAATTTAATCCATTTAATTTGAATTTATAGTAATCAGTTTTTATGAAACAAATTGTTTTTTGATAGGTTATGATATACTAAATATTTAATGTAAAAATTTGATTATTATAAACTTTTGTTTTTTAAGATAGTTTTTCTGAGAAATTAATGTTCATTTTTTTTCCGACACCATGGAATTGCCCAGATGTAGAAACAAAAATAATTAAATCATCTAAACTAGGAAACCAGATGTTAAATTGGATTTCTTAATATATTCTAATAAGAGAGAAAGAATAAAATTTAAAGAATTTTATCCAGTTTTTTTTTCTTCCATAGAATATGCAACAAGAAATTTGACTATTTTTCCTTTGCTGAATATCTCTTAAATACTGAATATCTCTTAAAATAATAGTGCTAATTCGAAACAAATAACATTATTTAAGCATTTGACTTATGATATTGGTTTAAAGAAAATTATTTCAATGAATTTTAAAAAGGGCACTGTTTGAATAAAATACAGTATAAAATGGCTCTATATTGAAATGTAAATAAATATAAAAAACTTTTTGGTTTCTAATCACCTGGAATTATTTTCTTTTGCTTAATAAAAATATATTAAACAATGCTTTTCAAGGTTGTTTTGGGTCATTGCTATTTGGTACACTTTGTGCACAAACTATTTAACATTTTTTAAAAAAAAAATTCATTAAAAGCATTATTTTCTGCAAGCTAAACATATTATTTTTATTTCCTCCAGATCTATTAAGGATGATATAACATTTTAACTGGAATACTACACTATTATATTGACTACTACACTAATATTAGCACTTTTCTTGTACCTATACTACACTTTAGCAACGAAAAAAAACCACACTGACCTGGAAATTTTAAGATTTTTACTGGATAACTTGGAACAATCAGGGAAATTTGAAACCTGATTTGAGTGGCCACCCTGATAAATAAATAACATCATCCAACTATTTTTACAGAAAATATGTTTTCTCATCACAATAACATATTGTTTACTAATATAAACTTTAGTTTTTTTTTGTAAATTGTATTTGAAATCTAATGTTAATTATAAAGCTATGCCTCTTTTTAAACTTATTTATGTTTAATGAAGCTATACTTTTTTTTCTATTTATTTTGGAATAATAACTTCAAGATAATATTACAGATTAAAGCAGATCTTGAAAAGAATGGCATAAATATTTATCCCATAACTGAACTCGAAGAGGAACCAGATGACATCATTTCAAATAATAAAATAAGAGTGAGTATTATTTACAACTATTAGTTGTGTAATCAGCTGTTATGTTATACAAAAAAGTTTCAAATGATATGTAAAGTACAAATTTAGTTTTGTGTTATGTACAAGCTTCTGTTCATACTCCCCCCCCCTTTTTAAAAAAAATAAAAAAAATTAGCTATATAGTACAGGGTTGGCATGGTTAAAACCAAATGGTTTTTTCCCTAAGAATAATTTAAAATTGCATTTTTATTTATCTATTTATAATTATATGTTTCAAATTGTTTGATGTTGTAAATAACTTCAACTTTCAACCTAACAACTCAACTAATTTCAGCAGCATACCTACTTTTGTTTTGTGTAGATGTAGAATTGATTAATGTTAATATTTCAGAACAAAAATGTCCATATCTGGTGGTAGAAGAAAAGATTTAATTTGGTTATGTTTTGATGAAATAAAAAATGATAAAAGGAAAGGATGCAGGGCTATATGTAAAAAATTTAATGTCATCAGGGGTCGATCTGACAGACCCCTGATGACAATCATCCTAGCTTTGGAAATTTTGTTAATAAAAAAATAATAGTAATAATTGCTATATAGTCAATACATATTTGAATAGGCAGCATAAGATAACAAATGTAACTAAAAAGTACCACAACCTTTCTAGGACGTTTTGTCTTCTTCTGTAGAACTCCAGTTCGTTTTATAAAATTTTATTTAAGAAATTTCAGTATAGGATTATCAATAATAGGATTATCAATATAATAATAGGATTATCAATACATTTAAAATAATATATTTGAAAAAATATTATAAAGCTGCAATGTAGGTAGTCAGAGAGATATGGTTGATTCTTATTCGAATAATAAAACCAAGTGATTGGTGAGCGATTCAAGGGAAATTTTTTTACCTTTCATTTCTCCATTATTTTAATGGAAAAAAAGATGTGGAAAATTAATTGGAAAAAAAATCTTATAATATGACATTTTCGTGTGGTGTATTTGGATGTAAAAAAGCTTTACTTTTAAACAATCATATGAGTAAATATAGGAAAGTAAGAAAACAATTTAAACACAAAGATATAAAAATGTGAATTATTAAAACATCAACCTGGTTTAAACCAAAAAAACCTGTTTTAAACCAAAAAAAACTGGTTTAAACAAAAAAAACTGTTTTTTTTGTTTTCCCCCCAAAAACCTGATTTTTTGCCAACCCTGATATAGTATTTGTAGAACTCATTTTGAAGTTTTGAACTCATTCTTTTTTATTTTTATGACATTTTTATGACATCATTATTATTTTTTATTATTATTATTTTTATGACATCTTTGATACTAAAATTGTGCATTGAAAAAAAAAAAAAAGAACAGCATTTTCACAAAAGTGTTGCATTTTTCAAATGAATCATCATCATCATAGTTGGCCAGACAACCCATTGTGGGCCAATGCCTTCCTCAGAAGATTTCTCCATAATCACTTCTGATTTATCTTTGATCTCCAATTCTTTTAATTAATTGCAAGAAAATCGGACCCAACCGAGTCAGCCCATCTTAAATGCAGCCTTCCCCGCTTTCTTGTTCCAGTTGGTTTAAAAAGCAGCATCTTTTTTATTATATTGTCTGAATCTCCTTCTCCAGTTATTGTTTTCATTTACACCACCAGGCAAAATCTTTCTCTCAAATATAGCGATAAAATTTCCTCCTGTTATGTCATTGTCCAAGCCTCAGAAGCCTATGTCAAGGCCAAGCCTCAGAAGCCTATGACAAGAGTTTTGTAGATTAAGAACTTTGTTTTTCTAGAAAGAAACCTAAATTTTTTTTCAAATGAATACTTGTCTTAAAAGAATAATTTTTTATTTTCAAAGATGAAAATTTTAATTTTTATTTAGAGTGGCAAAATTTTTTTTGTACATCAGAAAACAAGCATAATTTTTTTTCTTCAAAAGTTCAAAATTGTCCCGAAATAGCTTCTATATCATTAATATCAGGTAAACAATGCATGTCATTACTTATTGATGTTTAGTTTCAGGAAATGATACCATTTGTTGTAATGAATCCCTAATAATTTAACATTATAATTACTCGTTAATTATACATAATACTTATTAATGAGTTTTTTCAGGAAAACATACAAATTGTTGTTACGAATCCCTAATATTTTAACATTATAATTTCTTATTAATGAATTTCTTTCAGGAAATGATACCATTTGCTGTTGTTGGGAGTAACATCCAGCATCAGATCAATGGACGCACAATTTATGGTAGAAAAACACAGTGGGGCACTGTTGAGGTTGAAAACAGAGCTCACTGCGAGTTTCCAGATCTTAGGGATATGTTAATTCGGTGAGTTCAATTGATTTAACAACTTCATTACAGTTTAAAATTTCAGATACAATCTTGTTTCTGTCAGGCATTTTAGAATTTCATTTGAATCAGCTAATTTTTTCGTTATTTATTTGTTTTTTTTCCCTAACATTATAGCTTAAAACTAATCTTGGGAAGCTGTGTCCTTGTATAAAATAATGATTATTAGTAAACAATAGTATGTTTTTGTTACTGTTTTTAGTTTGTAACAGTTATTCATGCTTATCAGGTTAATTTTTGCCCATTAATAGCCTGCCTTTTCTTTCTAGTTTAAATACCCTGAGAGTAATTTATTGGCTGTTTCTTGTTACTTGTTATAAAAATTTATTTTTCAAAAAAAGTTTTTCTCTTCGAATTGAAAGTTGCATCTTTCTGCTGTTCGTTCATAAAATATTAGTGATCTAATACTTACTGTAAATGAAAGACATAAATTTATGTGAGCGCTTTTAAAAAGTGCTCATTTTCGTTTTTTAGAAGCACTTAAAGGTGCTCTTTTCATTGGGTGTTTTAAAAAAGTGCTTAATTTTCCCTTTTCCTAAGTGAGATTTTTCCTTTACCATGTTGATTTTCGCTACGAATTATGCTGAAAGACACTGTTCATATTGTTCTATTCAACGTTTTCACAATTAATTCAACCCCAGTGTATTTCAACGCATCGTCGTCAGACCCTAGCTTATGAAAATGCCATTCGATTTACATGATTCAAAAATTTTGACAATTGTCACAAACAGTGGCAAAAGAATTTTTTTTTTAATGACATTCTGTTAAAACTAGATAAAACCGTCAATTGTCAAAAACTTTCCAACCTTGAATAATTATGATATTCTTAAAAATATTATTAGAGTGCTTGAAAAGTGCTTATTTTTGTTGAATAATTTGACAACGCGTGTAAGATAGTTTATATTTTGAGGGGCCATCCATAAATGGCGTTATACCTTTTTTAAAAAAAATTTCACTTTCGTCCCTGTTGCATATCGAACAAAAATATGTGACATTATATTACAAAAACATGAACTTGCAGCAGTTCTGAAACAAAGCACTATTTAGTAGATCATATTTCAAATTTTGTATTTCAATTTAAACCATGTGTTTGAATTATGTTTAAGAATATTAGAATGATTATATCTCTACTTAGTTTGCTGTTATTCTGCCAATTTTAAACATTTTCATACTAACAAAATTTTGTGATGTCTTCTTAAACAGAAAGATATTAGTGCTAGAGAGTTTTGTTGCAGAAAGCCTGGAAAAAATTCTGCCACTGGGATTTATATAATACACCACTTTGTTGCAACTCTTTCTTTTTTTATTATTATTATTAAGGCTTTTGAAATATTTGCAAAATTTCTAAAAACTCTGAAATCTTAACTTTTTAACTGTCAACCACTCCATCAAATATTTTGCGAAATGTATAGAATTAGGTAGCCCCTGAGTATGTGCTGTACTTTAAGCTTTTACTGTATTAGATGTATTGTAACTTATTTTTGGGCTGGGATAGTCTGGTTGGTAGGGCGCTGGACTCACGTACAGGAAAACGGGAGTTTGAATCCAGCCGGTCGACGAGTCCCCGCTTAATAAATGGCGACTGGTGTACGTTAAATCTGCCGGGTCTCAATGTCCTCACTCCGACAAAGGATACAGATTTCCATATTTTTCGCTAACCGCGATCCGGAAATCCTAGGTCCAGAAGTTTCTAGAAATCATCGATCACATTTATGTATAAAAATTCTTGTATATTTTATTAAAAAATATTAGAACGAGAATTTATACTTGCCGTCTCTTTCATTTGTAAATATTTTTTTTTTGGTAGAATAATAAATGTGATTAGAGATAAACGTAAACTTATAAATAATTATTCCTTTAAATTATGCTGCATATTATTTATTTAGAATTTAATGATTTGAAAATATCAATGATTAAAATTTATAAAGACATTAATTTTTTGAAATGCTTCATTAATGGATTTACTCAAGAAACTTTTAGGAGTTTGGTTCATACCCACCCCTGTTCAGGTCATAATTACGATCTGTGGTTGAATGAATGGGTTCGCCCTATGAAAGGGCGTGTCAGAAGTCGAATTCTTGGTCGTAGATGGCGCCACTGGATAGCAAAAACAATCGCACCCATGTTGCCTTAATAGCCTATGACCGCAACAACATAACTTATTTGTATATCATGTTAAATTAAATTATTTTCTAAGGTTTTGTTTTCTTTATTCTTTAGGACTCATATGCAAGATTTAGTTGATGTCACTAGATTAGTTCACTATGAAAACTTCAGGCATCAAAGGCTGAGATCTCGGGACCATAGACACCTGAACGGTAACATAAACGGACAAGTTGTCGATATTGAACAAATGAATGAGAGTAGCCTATAAGTCCCTTTCTATTCATCTCTCATCCATAGTAATATAGTCATTTTCAGTAACATGAATGTTGATATTACCTTCAGTGTGCCATCAGAGTAATACAGACTGTGTCACATAAATCTAGTAAATAACTATAGAAATTATAGCAGTTGAATGTGCCATACTGTGTATGATAAAAATTAATATTTTAGCTCCGTGACATTAAACTTTTTTTAAGTGTACTTAAAAAAAAATTTTCTTCCGTAATACTAAATTAGAGGTAACATGGTGCGTAGGGTTTTTTAAAGGTGCTTATTTTCATTTTTTAAAAGCAATAAAGCTACTTTTTTTATTGAGTGTTTTTAAAAAGTGCTTAATTTTCCCTTCACAGAAATAAGTTTTTTTTCTTCAGTAACTTGTTTTATGCAAAAGCGTCATTTTTACATTGTTTTACTAAACGCTTTCATAATTCATTCAAAGACAATGCATTTCAGTGTACTATATGGATGCATTTTGCATTTAATTATTTTGCATTTAATTTATGTATATAGTGCTTAAAAATATTTTTTGAGTGCTTGAAAAGTACTTAAATAAAGTGGGTTATTTTTTGTTTAAAGATTTGACTACACATTCTGGGTAACTACAGACTATAAAGCTTTTTGCTGATATTAGTTTCACTAAAACACAGTGCAAGTTGTTGTTTTTTTTAATGATTGACTTTGTAATATTTGGTTCATTTTTTAACTTTTTTTAAAGCTTTTATGTGTTATAAGAAAAACTGTCTGTGAAAATGTGTTACTTTGATTTAAAATAGTGAGTTGTAAATAACTATGACATGCCTACATATTATGTCTTATACTTGCTCACTTAAAATAACTCATTAAAATAAATACACCTAAACGTATAATCTAAAATAAATTTTAAATTTAATATCATTTAATTATGTTAAAATGTATTGAAAAGTACTTAAAGTGAAAAATTTTGGCTTTTTTTTTCTTCATAAATATTCCTTAAATCAGTTTTTGAAACTACTACTCTATCTGCAAAGACATTATGTGTGCGTTAAATTTGTCATGGACAAATTTGTATTATTCTGCTTGTACCCTGTATAACTTTAATCCCATCGTAAATTGTACATATATATTTTATTGATATGCTCTTTGTTTAATGTATTGGACACGGTCTTAGACTTTATTTTGCCAAAAATTACCTATTTCCACTTAAACGTAATAAATATTAAAAAAATCTTGCTGTTTGAAGGACCCAGTTTAAAGGATGTGATTATTTTTTTCCTATCAAAAACTTGAACAAGATAAATATAAATTTTTGATCTGAATGTGATTTTATTTATATAAATGCTACATTGAATTTCTGTATGTTTTAATTATCAAATCATAGTATTAAAAGAAGTGCCTGAAGAGATAAAATATTTATTTTTGAACTAATAAAAATGACATATCATTTGTCTCAATCATGGATGCATTTTCCTATGTTTCATGAACTTGTAATAGTTTATATTTTTATTGGTTTTAAATCAATGGATTTTACTGTGCCATTGTAGTTATATTTTTGATTCGACATTTATTTATTGAATCTCTTTTTGACATTTTATTTATCTCATTTATGATATTTTAAGCTATGACAGATTTACAAATATTTTAATAAGTCTCATATATGTTACAACATCTTTTAATTGTATCTGTTAGAATTCTTTTTAGAGCTTCTGCAATCAGTACTTAAAAGTTCAATTATTGGACGGGTGTGATAAAATATTTCATTGAATGTGTAAAATCTATATATTATATTTAAATCACATACTTATATCGTAAACAAGGTGACTTAGACAAGTGGCCTATGCATGTGAAAAAAAAGAAAATAAACAATGTATAATAATTTCAGTAAAGTATCGAATTTTTCCACTACTAAAGAAAGACTTATATGAAAAAAAGCAAAATTCCTAGATAAGACATATATTTTTTAAGTCATATATTTGTCATTTAATGTTCTTGTAAGAATATGTCTTCCAATCTGATTATAAATTTTAAGTTTGAGACTTTTGTCTCAATACTATTCATTGTCATTTACTTCATATTCTCAATAAATGTGTTTAATTCTTTATCTGGTTATCTCAGTTTTACTTATTTTATAATAAATTAGGTTGGTCCATAAAAAAATTAGGGTTCGTGTGTTTTGCTTAAGACCGCAGAAAAATTATTTTCATCAAATTTCACTAATACTAGTTACTGTACTGTGCCTACCACTACAAAAATAAAATTCCAATTCACTAGTATCTAAGACATGTTAACTCGATTCTATGATGGGGTACATGTTCCTAGTTGTAGGTTGACATCGTCAATTTTCTACCACATATAAAATTCTGATCGGGGAGTACAGTAGTGTGTCTACCACTACAAAAATACAATTCCACTAGTTTATAAAACGTGTTAACTCTTATTCTATGTTGGGGTACCTTGTCATAGCTGAAGGTTGACATTGTCGATAACTATCCCTGACAGTTACTTTCATGGCCAATAGATAGCGCCACTAGCTGAAAGAATTTTTTTTTGTTTTGTTTGATGTCATACCTTTTTGAACTGAAATACTTGCCATGAGTTAATTTTGTTTTCAAACTACTATTGCTGTTGCTACAAATGGTGATTATTTTGAAAACCTTGTTAATAGTTTTCTAATATGGATATCACACGATAAAAATGCCAGTTTGATATAGAAATCGTGCTTGCATGAACTAACAGTGATTCTTCATAGAGAAAAATTTCGTGAAATTTAAAGCAATTCACGTTTCGACCAATCAGATGCTAATCTGACTCTTCATTGATAATTCGGAACTAAAGGCTCAGTTTTATAAAACTACCCTTATTTAAAATTCGAGCATTCAAAAGACTGTTATATGAAGAGGAGGCGAACAGAAAAACATTTGATATACCATACCAGCTACTTGCAGAGCATTTTAATGGAAGTAAGTGAAGTAAATGTATTATCTAATTTTAAAAAAATATTTTAAGTGTATTTGTTCATTTTTAATTAGGGTTAGGATTTTGGACATCCTAAACTGGGTTTGGACAGGACACGTGGGTTTTTTGTCCAAAACTTCGGTAAAAGGTAAAAATTTTATGTGTGTAACCATTGCATCGCATAATAATAATGTTTTCAAATAACCGGTTCCAGCTGTTACGATATTAAACAAAAAGGCAGTTACATGTTAATTTCTCTATTGTTTAGGCTCGATGAAAAAAACTATATTTCGTCCTTTTTTATGTATTTATGTTTTTTTCTTTCTGTGATTATACTTAAGGAGATCAGGCAGTTCAAAATGGTTGAAAACACTTCAAAAACATTTTCGTTTGTGTAATCAAATATAATGAATAATCATAGGAACAATAATTTTTGTTACAAAATATAGTTCTTTTTAATGCTTTTTTAGGAGAAGTGAGTGACACAGAAAAGATTCTTTTACAAAATTTACCCATTTCAAATAAGCATAAAATAATTTCGAAAACTTAGAGAATTAAAAAAGTTTTGCAATATTACAATGCACATTATTTCTAAATAAAAAGAATTGAGGAGTTCCCTATTGCATTCTGTTTGACGATATAACCAGAATCTTTTAATTTCTACAAGAGGGGAAAAAATTTAACATCATGAATATTGAGATAAATTAGAAATTTAAAAAAATTCATCTCTGAATTTAAAATAGAGCAATGTGAATTATTTTTAAATCAAAGCAATTTAGGAGCTGCACATTATATTCTGTTCATGTGACAAAATAACCAGCATTTTTTTCATTTTACAAAAAGGAAAGAAATAGAGCGTAGTTGTCCTTTAGAATTTTAAGTTGACAAAAATTAAATAAAATCAAATACCTGAAAATAGCTTAACTGCATTAATTGCAACCTCGTCGCAACTTTTTAAATAGTTCGAATAACATTATTTTATAGTTTTAAACTAAAAAAATATTTATACTAAAATGTAATTTATGGAGCTTTACCAATTTTCACCAGCTAAAACGTTTAACAAATTAAATATAAATAGAGCATAATCCCAGATTTTTAAACATTTTTTTGAAAGTAAAAATTCATAATGAACATCAGTATACGAACATCAGTATAAAACTCAAGATAATTCTTTTGGGTAACAAAATAATAGGCAATGCCAGAGAGACATCTATTTGAATGCGATTGGATAAAGTTCAGCGCAATGACAAATCATTCTTATTAAAGAACATTGATTGAATTGCTCCAACAAATAACTACGAGGGAAATATAAGACACGCCTTCTTGTAAAGATATTGAGACAGTTGATCTCGTCCTCAAGACATTCTTTGCTCAAGAGTCTAAAAAGAAAGCACCGATCGGCCCGAAAATTAGGTGCCTGCATTCTCGGAGTAAACTACTTGATTAGATGTACCCCAAAAGACGATTATAATTAATGCAGTAAATACAGTAGGTTGGAAGAAAAAACATTGGAGCATTTTTATGTAAATGTAGGCCGTAGTCACTCTATAGTGAGCAATTCACTATTTCAAACAAAATATTATGAATATTTCATTAAATGTATAAAAATGACCCCTACAACTTTAATAAACTTCATTATTAAATCACATTATCCATTAGATAGTTTCCTAATAAAAATAATAGCAATGTAATTAGTGTTAAAGTCCTTAATCGACAACTGTATGCTTCCTTTGGCTGAAAGTTAGGAACTGTTTCTCCTTTTTTCATGAAAAAAAAATATTTCCATATTATTCCACTACCCTTCATCTACTCAAGTACTGTTGTACTACCCTTCATGCTTCGTCATAAGTTCAGCATTTTAAAGTAGACGTAGTAAAAAAGAATAAAGATTGGGAGAAAAAATATAGTGTTTGATAATATAGCTTGCATACAAGGAAAATANCGAGCATAATCCCAGATTTTTAAACACTTTTTTCAAAGTAAAAATTCATAATGAACATCAGTATACGAATTTAGCAAAATTTTTAAAGAAACAAGCCTTTTTAACAATTCTAAACTTTTCTTGGATTATTTAAATAATATTTTTCGTTCAAAACAATTCGAACATTAATTTCAAAATATCACATACTATGTAGCCTAAATTTCAATGTCAATTTTAATTCAAAACAGTAAGAAAAGAAATTCGCCAAATTAACTGTGATAGATTTTTTTCCTTTCCTGCAGAATATTATTTAAAAATGTATGACTTATTCTTTTTAAAAATTCAAAATAAATAAATCCTTTGGGTAACAAAATAATCGGCAGTGCCAGAGAGACATCTATTTGAATGCGATTGGATAAAATTCAATGCAATGACAAATCATTCTTACCAAAGAACATCATTGATTGAATTACTCCAATAACTACGAGGGAAATATAGTACACGCCCTCTTGTAAAGATATTGAGACAGTTGTCCCCTCTATATTCTTTGCTCAAGAAAATTCCCGAAAATTAGGGGACAAATGACGTAAAGAGGTGCCTGGATTCTCAAAGTAAACTGCTTGATTAGATATCTCCCAAAAGACGATTGTAATTAATGCAGTAAATACAGTAGGCGGAAAAAGAGAAAAAAAAAAGAAAAAAAACATTGGAGCATTTTTATGTAAATGTAGGCCGTAGTTACTCTATATTGAGCAATTCACTATTTCAAACAAAATATTCTGAATATTTCATTAAATGTATAAAAATTACCCCTAAAACTTAATTACTAAACTAATCACATTATTATCCTTCATAAAATATTTTGCTTAAGCCAAACATCCATTAGATAGTTTCCTAATAAAAATAATAGCAATGTAATTAGTGTTGAAGTCCTTAATCGACAACTGTCCATATTATTCCGCTACCCTTCATATAACTTGTATTTGAGCTAAAGCTTGATAATCAAAGGTAAAACAAAACAAGTAAAAGAGTTCAAATGCGCCACAAAACTTGAGCTTCCAAAGTTTATTTTTAAATCATTTCGACTAGTTATAAACATAATGCTATTCATCGAAATAATTTTTACAGCACTTAAAAATGTGGTATTATTTATAACTAAATGGTACCAGTGATTATTCAAAATAATAAAAAGAAAATATAGTTTTTACATTTTGTATAAATTTTTATTATTAAATAGGTAACGAAATATTTAAAAAAAAAATAACTATTTTTAAATAAACTGAAACTTATTCAATTGAAATAAGTTTTCTGTAATAGTAATCAATAATTATTTCCGGAAATAATTTTAAAAAATAAAGTTGTAAATTTAAATGTTTTTCAATGCAACTTTTAAATAACTTTTACTTTATATTTAATTGTTTTTTTGAAAAATCACTTAGTTATTAAAATTTATTTTTTGTTTCATCTAAACGTTGTTACCATAAGTTAATGAGAGCAACGGTTTGGAGATAAGAAAGTAAGTCATAATCAGCAAATACAGTCTTCTGTCAGAAATTGATTCAAAAATAAGTTGTCTTTTCATTTTTAAGAAATAAGAAAAATAATGTAGAAAATTCTTGAAAATATTTGCCATTTAAATTATAAATGAAGAAATTCACATAAAAAGGATTAAAAAAAATTAAGATATTAGCGAAGTTACTTTATATTAATTATATTAGCTACGTAAATTTAATTCGTTGTCGAATTCAAAGTTTGCATCTGAAACACTCAGAATTGCTCAGTAATTAACAGACATTTTATTTAATTCTAAAATAACTCTAATATGCTTTTCATTAGCTTGATTCCATACCTTAAACATTTTAATTTGTAATTTGGTACTTACATCGAATACCTGAAAGTTAATGAATAAAAAACAACAACATCAAAATAAAAGTGAGTCACAGCAGAATTTTGATCTACTTTATTGGGCCGAAAATTTAAACTGCTTGCATATGATTTTATCTACTGTCTGACTAATGACCAATCTGAATCTCGATACTNCAACTGTCCATATTATTCCGCTACCCTTCATATAACTTGTATTTGAGCTAAAGCTTGATAATCAAAGGTAAAACAAAACAAGTAAAAGAGTTCAAATGCGCCACAAAACTTGAGCTTCCAAAGTTTATTTTTAAATCATTTCGACTAGTTATAAACATAATGCTATTCATCGAAATAATTTTTACAGCACTTAAAAATGTGGTATTATTTATAACTAAATGGTACCAGTGATTATTCAAAATAATAAAAAGAAAATATAGTTTTTACATTTTTTATAAATTTTTATTATTAAATAGGTAACGAAATATTTTTTAAAAAAATAACTATTTTTAAATAAACTGAAACTTATTTAATTGAAATAAGTTTCATGTAATAGTAATCAATAATTATTTTCGGAAATAATTTTAAATAAAGTTGTAAATTTAAATGTTTTTCAATGCAACTTTTAAATACTTTTACTTTATATTTAAATGTTTCTTGAAAAATCACTTCGTTATTAAAATTTATTTTTTGTTTCATCTAAACGTTGTTACCATAAGTTAATGAGAGCAACTGTTTGAAGATAAGAAAGTAAGTCATAATCAGCAAATACAGTCTTCTGTCAGAAATTGATTCAAAAATAAATTGTCTTTTTATTTTTAAGAAATAAGAAAAATAATGTAGAAAATTCTTGAAAATATTTGCCATTTAAGTTATAAATGAAGAAATTCACATAAAAAGGTTTTAAAAAAAATTAAGATATTAGCGAAGTTACTTTATATTAATAATATTAGCTACGTAAATTTAATTCGTTGTTTTAAAAGTGAAATATATTTTGCCAACTTATAAAGCTTAATATTGTTAACAATATCTTTTTCTGCTTTGAGTAAAAGCAGTGAATTTAAGCGTTCACCAGTCATTGTTGTTCGAAGATAGTTTTTAGTCAATTTCATCTTGCAGAAAATTCTTTTGTTTGTCTCAACTATCATTGGTGCAGTTAACGCTAACAGATTTAACAATTAAAAACTTATGAAAACATTTATGCTAAAATGATTATTCTGCATTTTTAATACAAAACTGAATTGAATTTTTACATAGTTACAAAATTAAGTTTCTTTTTACTAATAATTAACTTAAACAACTGGAAAACTGTTAACTTTAATCAAATTATTAATATAATATAAATGCAAAAAATATTAAATACATAAGAAATACAACAAAATAGCTTAAAAGAATTATCTATCAACGAAAAAAAAAACTGAAACTTTTCTATTTTTAAACACATAACATTTTCAATAAAATAAGCATTAGTACATTTTTGTTCATAAAGGATTGCAGTTTGAACTTATCATAAAAACAAAGCCTACTAACAAATATAGAATTTGAAATTTCAATTAAATAAAATCTATGAAAAATAATTTCAACTGAAAAAATCTAAAAGAAGAAAATTACTATTTCAAACACAAAATAAAAAAACTTAGTAAATAACTATTTAAAAAACGGAAGAAGAATTCCAATTTTTGAAATTCAAATGTGATTTCTATCTCAAGCTCCAACTAATAAATATGAATAACATAACATTTCTTAATTGCTCTTTTTTTCTTTCTTTTAATCATTTTACTGTACAAAAGAGATTAAAAAAAATAATTTTATTTGCTTCATAAATATCAATTTTTACCCATATATATTTTTAAAAAAAAAATTAGGTATAAGACTTTCTCAAAAGAGAAAGTCTTATACCTAAATTTTTAAGCACTAATTGAGGAAATAATTTAATTGGAAAATAACACATTTAATGCAATTTAATTAAACTTAATATTTAAACAAGAAGACTACAAATAATAAATATTCATAAAAAAATTTATACTTGTATTCAAAACTTAAGCTGCGGCAGATTGAATAACTGTTGGCTTGTGAGCGGATTTTTTATTTTATACAATAATAATATGAATTTATAAAATACGCTTTGAGTAACTAAGTACTGGTAATGGACAGTGAAAGATGGGTCATTGAAGTAATTGGTACCACAGCTGCATGTGCAACCTTCGCTTTCGAGAACTTTTTAAACTTTCCATAACTTATCTAAAATTTAGATAAGGATTTTGAATTTATTTTGAAGAAGTTCAACATGAGCACGAGCATTAAACGTAAACTCATTTTGTTAAATAAAAATTTTATTATTTAATTTTCTTTCAAGTTAAAATTTGAAGGGGGGCGAAAAATACTATGACAAATGGCACGCACAATGATTTTGAATTTAATTTGTTAACCGGAAATAAGTTAAAACTGCAAGATTAGAATATTGAGGATAAATTCGAAGTTATTCTTTACACTCGGGAAAATAGTGAAAAGTACTTTTATCAACTTGAAAAGAATGCTTGATATTTAAGGTCGAATTCTTCTTAACAATGTGCTTGTTTCTTAAGATCCTTTTTCAAATTCAAAACGCTCGTTCGTGTTTTATTAAAATGAAAATCGTAGAACAAAACATTTAAAATTAACAGATAATAAATGCAGTGATTGATTTATAATTAAGAGCATTTGTAAAGTTTAATTTTGAATCTTCTATTTCTTAGTATAAATATGCCAGTTTATAAAATCAAATTTGATCCAAACGGATGTAATTTTACAAAGAGGAGTATACTTGTATGTATGGAAAATATGGTGGTCGAAATTCGGAAAAAAAAGTTATTAAAATGTGTTTTTTTCTTTTTATCGTAACTATTTTTTGATGACAAGAGAACAATTTAGTTGCTACAAAAATGGTGTTGGATTTTTCATATTTAAATAATTTGTTGAATTTATACTTTATTGTTGTTATGAACAAAGTGAGAAAAACCATCGTGAACATTTTTAAAAAGTTTGACAACAAAATTAATTTTGGAGAATTTTTTTTTTTTTTACTTTATTAAAATGTTGTGTTTGTAAGTAGAATAAATAAAAATTGTATTTCATTTGCACCTACGAACTTTTTTAAAACATACATTCTAATTTTTGATTTTTTTAGAAACGCTGTGGAATTTAATAATATTAAAAGCATATGACAGTTTTAAAATAATGTGTGTACGGTTTTTGTAAAAAACATTTATACACTGAAAAACAAAAACATTAGATGCGCATATCTGAGTCAAAAATTTTAAGAATTAATAGGTTAAAATATTCTGAGTGCATTTGACTCGAAAATTACTTTTGTGCGGTTACTTTGTTTCAAGCAACCAATAGAGAGCGTATAGTGTTCGGAATTGAAAAATAACTCGGCAAATGTTAAAAAAAGAAACAGTCATTAAAAATGTTCATTAAAAATTTTGAGTTAGTTTTTTTGACGTAAATTTCGAGTTGATTTTAGATTTTTTTTTATGATTGGGATTAACGGGTGAAAATAGAAATTTTTTTTTGTAAAATTTAACATTTTGATTCCTTTTTGATAATATTGTTAAAATATTGTGTTTAACAAATGAAAAATGCGAGTAAAATACATGAAAATCGCATTTACATGCTCACTAAAATTTTTTAAAAACATGTCTTCAACAACAAACTTTGTTAAATAAAAAAATGTTGGTCATCTTTGTCAGCTACAAAGTTGCATTGTTCTTTAAAGGAAATGTAAATACAATGAAAAACAATAACAATTAGCGGTAACTATTTTCGCAAAAAACAAAAAACAAAAATTAAAACGTTGCCGTTTTAGTTTTTAATGACATCACTTTAAGGTTACTAAAGTTTTGTTTACCGCTATGTGATTGGGTATGGTTAATTTTTTCCTCCATATATTGGTTTATTTTCAAATCGACAAATATTAGGTGGATCCCTGATTTTAAACTACTACCAAACTTACTTAAACATATTAACTTTTGGCACCTAATGAATGTTTTTGCTCGTTTTCATTAAGAACATTCAATTACTGAACAAATCGATTTCAAAGTTTGCATCTGAAACACTCAGAATTGCTCAGTAATTAACAGACATTTTATTTAATTCTAAAATAACTGTAATATATGCTTTTCATTAGCTTGATTCTATACCTTAAACATTTTAATTTGTAATTTGGTACTTACATCGAATACCTGAAAGTTAATGAATAAAAAGCAACAACATCAAAATAAAAGTGAGTCACAGCAATATTTTGATCTACTTTATTGGGCCGAAAATTTAAACTGCTTGCATGTGATTTTATCTACTGTCTGACTAATGACCAATCTGAATCTCGATACTTCAACTTCTCTGATGGACTAATCTGAATCTGTACATCTACTGCTATATAAATTCGTATATCTGCTGCTGGTTAACCAGTCTGAATCTGAGAATCTGCTGCTGTTATACCATTCTACTCTGTACATCTGCTGCTCTTCGACCAGTCTGACTTCATTTTTTATCTGTTTAGTTATATTTATTTCTTTTTTTTGTAACGATTTTTATGTTCATGTATATGTATTTTTTTGGTCTGTTTTTATTTTTATATTTTTTACTTCGCTGACGAAAGGGGTGATTACAAGGACAATTTTAGATTTTTCATTTTTTTTGTTCGGTGTTTTATTTTCTAGTTTTTTTATGTTCAGGTAGTGGCTTTTGTGCACATAAACAATGCCAGTCTCTTGATGTTAATATAAGATGTTAAATATAAGATGCTCGATGTTAAATATAAGATGCTTTCTTTCAACATGATGGTGTACACTTGATACGTCTCCTTCCACTAGTTGTTTTTTCCACGCTGTTTCTCTCTGCTAGATGTTTATCTCCCTCTTTAGATCTTTCCTTCAGCTTGATGTTACTTTGAGCTAGATGTTTATTCCTTCCAGAACTTTCTTTCAATTGGGTGTTTCTTTCCGTCAGATGTTACTTTTCCATGATTAATACTCATGTCTTTACATAAACATGCAACAGTTTGAAATCAATATTAAAAATGATGTTAACGAAAGGGAGGGAAACTTATGCCGATTAGAAAAAAAAATCCCAAATTATCATGTAGCTATTATGAAGTTTATGCTAGAATAAGGTAATAAAATACCTTAATTATATAGGTAAGAAAATACCTAAATCTGTTATGAAACTGAATTTTATAATTTAAGAGCCAGGTATAAGCGCTACCTGAAACGAAGAAAAAAAAAAAAAAAANATTATGAAATTTATGTTAGAATAAGGTAATAAAATACCTTAATGATATAGGTAAGAAAATACCTAAATCTGTTATGAAACTGAATTTTATAATTTAAAAATCAGGTATAAGCGCTACCTGCAACGAAAAAGAAAAAAAAAACTAGGTATTAATTACCTAGAATATAAATTTTGAAGTTGTGGCAAAGTTTTAGATAATTTTGAAAATTGTTTCAAACAGCTACATGTTTATGTAAAGACATGAGTATCAACGTTGATGATGTTAAATCAGCCTTTTTTAATTAAATTTTTCCTTTCTCTTTTCCATTTTCCTCTCCATCCATCCTCCTTCCTCTTCTCTCGTCTTGATGCAACATTCTAGAAACTTTCAACTTTTGAAGAAGATCTTATTCTTTCATAATCAATACGAAACTTCATTTTCTGTTGTTCTTAATCTCCTTCTACATCTGTTAGCTCTTCAGGCATTGTTTATGTGCATGTTTATGATGACTAAATAAAATTAAATCTGTTACTATTGCTCGAAATTTTCAATTTTGTTCATATTTTATGATGACATTAAATGGTGATGGTATTTTTCGAAATTTGAATTTTGTTCATGATGAATAAAACATATAAAATGCTGATAGAAAATCCGAAAAGTTCAATTTTGATGATTTTTGTATTTTTTCCCGATCCAACTAAAACATCTGGTAAGTCGTCGCCATTTCCAAATCTTTGCGATTTTGAGACCCTCGCAGTTGCCATAGCGTGTCCTATATCTATCCTCATTTTTATTGCAAGATGTTTCTGCTTTTGAACTGTCGCTAATGGCAACGCGTGTCCCTTCTTCTGGGAAGCTTTTGACGCTGTCGACAGGCAATTCCTGATGGTGGTGGAATTTGACGACTGTCAGACTGTCTGGAGTCTCCAAGATGTTATTCGATGTTGCTGCATCCTGTTGNCGAAGGAACTTGACACCTCCCTTCTGGGAAGCTTTCGATGCTGTCAACAGGCAATTCCTGATGGTGGTGGAACTTGACGACTGTCAGACTGTCGGGAGTCTCCAAGATGTTATTTGATGTTGTTGCATCCTGTTGTTTTTTGGATGGGAGACATTCCCTGATGTTAAAGACAGTCTGTGTTATTGGAAAGGTGTTGTTCCATGTTGAGTCGTCAATGCCTGTCGCGATTTGTTGGTCTTGTTCATTCCAGTAATTTTCCCAGTACACGAATTCTTCTCTGATCTTAACCTTCTCTTCCAGTACTTCAGATGGTGTTGGATGTTGTTTATCTTTTGAGGCGCAAGCAGGATAGTTTTTCTTGTCCTCAGTACTGGACTTGGCTGACCTGCGAAGTTTTTATAAAATGCATTTAAATAAAAATTGCTATTTAATGTATTATGAGTGAAACAGAAAGCCCAATCAATATATTTGTATCTATTTCTTAATATTTTAGACTTTAGAACTTTATTCCCGTTTGCATTTCGATTGAAAATAAAGCAGTTTCTTAAAATTTTTAAAGTCAGAATTTTGTCTCCAATTCAAACATTTCAGCTTTTCCAAATTAAGATAGTCTGTTTCAGTTTTGATATATAAAACCTGAAAATCAGTATTCATCTCTTTTGTATATACAAGACGTTTTTAAAATTAATTTTTGTTTTTCTTGTATTATTTTATTTAGTTGCAGCATAAGTTTTACTTCTTTTTATTAGTTTTTATTTTAAAATTTATTTATTCATTTATTGGTCAATTAAAAAAAAGTTTCAAGTTCTTTTTGCAGCAATATAATTTTTTTTGTATGTGTAAAATTGATTTACTATTCAGAAATATCACTTATTTAATAGCAAGTAAACGGAAATTAATTTAGTAAATAGTAAATTGCAAGTTTAAACTGGCATTATTTGTAGAATGATCAAAATTCTGTATCTATAGTTAGTTTTTAATCAAACACTATTATTAGGGATGCGTACAAATTTGTAATATGAAATTGTTGCTTTTAAGAATTTTTTTCTTATGTTTAGTGGATAATGAACTTATGGAACAATCAATCGGGAATACTAACCAGTCGGGGGATAGAGACTTACCAGCATGCAGTTGACAGCGCAGATTATTACAGCATCTAAAGATTATTTTTTATCTAAGTTTTATTTTTATTTGTAAAAAGCAAACAAACAAATGGGGACAATTGCGTCGACTTCTTTTAAAAATTTCTAAAATTGTTTCGAATAAAAAAAATAAAACCTGAGTTTAGAGAACACCACAAATGAACAAAGTAGAGATTTTTTTTCTTTCTGTCACCTGATTACACGTTTAACTGTATGAGGGATTGTATGTTAACCGAATTCCAGTTTTTAAGTATTCTTGCATAAAATTTAATTTAAATTTAAACAGCCTAAAGTTTTCATGCATACTTTTTAAAGGACTTAGGTTTACAAAATTTGCTATATGTTACATTAAGCTGAATTTTTACAATAATGATCTTTGTTGACTGGATTGAAGCTGCAGACTAATTTTGATTTATGATAATAATGCTGCATATTCACTTCACAAACTCTGCTACCGAGCTCACTAGCTAGTAACAAAATGCTCATCCTATGAACTTCCAATCTGTCGTAAAAAGGCTGAAGTAAGTAAACACCACAAGGAACCAGGAAACGATTAATTTTTCTGTGAGTTGATTACAGACATAACTGTATGGAGGACTGTATGTTAATTCCATTCCATTTTTTAAGTAACCTTGTATAAAATTTAACTGGAATTTAAACTACATAAATTTTCCTGCATATTTTTAATGGCCCTTAAGTTTACAAAATTTGCTATATGTTATATTAAGCTGAATTTTTTCAATAATAATCATTGTTGATTGCGTTAAGGTGCAAACTAATTTAAATGTATGAAAATAATGTATTGCAGACTCACTTCCTAAATTCTGCTACCGAGCTCACCTTTAAAATATAAAAATGTCTGCAACAGAAAATTTGCTCTGAGATCGATCTTAATATGGTACTAACCTCAGTGTTTCCATTGACCATGGAAATCATACAACTTTAAAATTAAAAATAATATCCATAAAATATACAAAATTTTACTTACAGCTTTCCGCAGATGTTACGTATGATCTTTTCCATGGTTTGTTTTAAAATTTTGTGACAAAATATGAATTAAAAGTGAAATTTTGTAAGTGGAAATCTGAATTGATGCTGAAAAAATTTTTGAAAGAGTGAAAAGAATCTTACATTGTTTAATTCTTTACCAATATCTTTCATTGTTTAAATTCACAGTGAAGTTCTTTGCGGGAGTATTTTTTGGATTGTTGCTAAAAACAAACAATGCTTTAACAATACCCCGCTTTTTCTAAATTTTTATTTTAAAGCTTAACAGAGCATCTCGAATAATACAAGAATAAGAAAATATATTAACAGATTTCATCCTTTATAATACTAAGAGTTTTAATACCAAACATTTCTTCACATTTTTTAAATTTTACGAATATTTAATACAAGCGTGCACTGACAGTAAAACAAGTCACCCATAAGGGTACCTTTTTACTGACAGTATAGGCAGAAATGTGGAGATCGCCGCTGAAATTTCTTGCATAGAAAGCTTCCAAAAGAATAGAAAATTAAAAATAAAACAAATAAAAAATAAAAACGACATTGGGGAGACATTTTATTTGATAAAAATCTTATTATGTATGTGCATGCAGAAATTATTCCATGATAACATATATATGTGTACCAAGAAAATACATTTGATTTTTCTTTTATAGGGAAAAAAATGAAATTTTAAGGATCTGAAATTTTTAAATTTGTTTCAAACTCCTATTGTTTTGTTTGAAAAATAGTTTTCTTAAAGATTCACCGAAAAAGAAATTTACTTTTATGTTATAAATAATACTACTAGTTGATGAAAAGTTTTACCATCATTATTGGTTAATGAGAAGCTGGATGCCTGGAGTACTACGCGCCTTTGCCTACAATTTCTTAGTTATTGTTCGGCTTCTCCTTCAGTAAAGTCCTATGGAAAAATCCCGAAGGAATTTTACATTAAATATGTATAACATTTAGTTGTAACCGTGACTGAATATACTAATTTTGTCCCAAAACAAACTTTTTTTTGAGAAAAAGTTCGAAGGTTTGTTACTTATATAATATTTTAAAGTTCCACATTTGTTTTTTAATGTTTTGAAAGCTCCATTAAATCAAAATAATTCTTTTAGAAAATTATTCATTATAGCAGTCAGCAGAAGATTAGACCTTACATTAGAATGGATTTACAACCAAATGATTGGATAAATTTAGTTTTATCCATCACACAGCCGTTAGCCCGGAAAATCGAACTCTGGCCTATGCCGTGGTTGACGAAGACTAAACTGATCATACCCCCTAGGGCAATGAACATGACTCAAACTGAAAAAATATTTCTAGAGCAGATTACAACTGAATAGTATGTGATCTCAATTTATTACTATATAAAATTCATTGATTTCACTTATTGTTTCATTACACATACGTCAATTTGTGTAGCAAAGTATAATTTTTGAGCTCTTGTCTACCTGAAGAGGCACTATTACAGATGGAAGGTATAAAGATGCATTCACTATTATAATGACACCTTCATGTTTAAGATGATTCCGAGGTGTTAAATAAATTTCTTCAAGGCAGTCACGATTCAAGGAACATTTTATGAAATTCATCTGCGTTAGTTAGCTACAGATAATAATGATAAAATGTGGTTACTAAGTTAAGGACTAGCTCGAGGAAAACAAATCCTGAAACACTGCAAAGAACAAATTTTCTAGAGATAGCTAAATGAGTTTCGATTACATCCGAATGAGATACAAAGCACTTCATGAAAATTATGAGGGGCTTCCCCGGCTGAGTTGTATTGTCACTTCCCCTAAGACTGACACATGAAAATAGCAGGTTCGAACCCCCTCTCTTAATTCTAAATGTATCTCTTTGCAGCTCATTCGCTAATTTGTGCTATTTGTTCGTCAACTTGAAGGATAACAGACTAATTTGTAATGGGCACACAAGCACTCAGACTTGATAATGGCTAATAAGTTGTACTTAGTAATGGGCATATTTATTTTTGCTAAATAATATATATATATATA